>NC_134355.1:556243141-556520641 GCF_048569485.1 Anomaloglossus baeobatrachus | reverse complement strand
GGAGGGGGCATTAACCCTGTCCCTCGCTCTCCCCAGCCTGAGAATACCGGGCCGCCACTGTGTGTTTACCCGGCTGGAAGGTAAAAATACAGCGGAGCACGCGTTTTTTTTTTCTCTTCTCCTTCCTCTTCCTGTCCTAGTGACATCACTTCCCTGCAAAACGCAGTGCAGGGAAGTACACTATGTCTTGAAAACGCGAAATAACGCGGGAATAACGCAGGTATAACGCAGGAATAGCGCACATCACTTGCTACCTGCGTTATACCTGCGCTATTTCATGATTACATTACAGTCAATGGAGTGAAATAACGCAGTTAGCTGCAGAAATGAAGTGACATGCTCATTCTTTTTCTTAAGAAAATCTACTGAAAGAATTTTCTTAAGAAAAAAACGCAGTGTGCGCACAGCTAATTTTTTTCCCCATAGGTTTTGCTGGGGAATGTCTGCAGAAAGGTTGCAAGAATTTCTCAAGAAATCTCTGCAGCAAAAACGGACCAAAAACGCAGGTAAAAAACGCAGTGTGTGAACATAGCCTAATATTGCAGCTTCAGTAATGCATGTACAATTTTCAGGCAATGTAGAAATTAATCTCTCCATCTTTTCGCACCTGTGAGCTGATTGCCGCATGTGAGGAGAATCAGATCATAGTAAAATGACACCTGGCTCACGCTTGCAATAAAGATTGAGCCAAGCGTCATTAGCATATTGCATCCAATTTTCTCGCATTGGGTACTATACGTCAGTGTGACTCTGGTCTAACTGGGAGATGGGGAGTGGCAGAGGGGGTCAAAGGCAACTGCCAACCTGTACACCATGTGCCTTGATGAGGGTCATTAAAAAACCTGGAACTGCTGTCTAGAGATCAATTTCTTGTTTGGTTATTATAAAGTTTAATTTCTGCCCATAAACCATCCCTGATCGTCTGTATACAAGTCAGTTGAGGCTTGCTCACACAAGCCAACAGAATTGTATGAGGACAGACAAATCTGTCCCCTTACTACATAGATATTGTCAGCATCACATCTCTTCTTTACACCGAGCAATGTGTTGCCAACAATGATGACTTAATGGCCCAAAAGAACCTTCCAATCAGCTGACCGTTTATTGGCTGATCAGTTGTTTACATGGGTTAATAATTGGGAGGGACATAATTATTGGCCCTTATGAATGAATCTAAAGGCCCCGTCACACACAGAGATAAATCTTTGGCAGATCTGTGGTTGCAGTGAAATCATGGACATATTGTTCCATTTGTACACAGCCACAAACCTGGCACTGATTGTCCACAATTTCACTGCAACCACAGATCTGCTGCAGATTTATCTGTGTGTGTGACAGGGCCTTTAGGCCGAAGTCACACTTGCGTGAGTCTCTCATCGCATCACCCGGCGCGGCCGCACATTCTCCTGACAGGAGCAGGTCGGCTGCATGTATTTCTATGCAGCTGACATGCTCCTGTCTGGAAAGTGGCAGGCCGTTCCGGGTGATGCGATGCGATACTCACGTGAGTCTCTCGCAAGTGTGACTCTGGCCTTAAAGAAATTGTCTTAAGAGCAAAGTACATTTTAATCAATAGATTTTGGAATACATAATTAGTTCCAAGATTGGATGTGTTCAAAAATGTTTTACTGTGGTAAGATACTCTTCTAAATATGCCTCTGCTATGTACTGTGTAATGGCTGTGTCTGAGCGTACAGGGCATGAGCTGACTACACCACAGCTCCTGGGCATGGGAGGATGCAAAAAAGAGTATAATAGTATACAGACATCATACAGACAGGACAGCATGGGATCTGTCACGATTCCTCCTCTCAGTGCGTCAAAGATGCAATGATTGACTGACTGTTTGCTGTAAGTATGGAGTCAGGGCGTGCTGAGCTGTCATTTTGGTTAATAACAGCTAAATAGGCCAATCTGGTACTGGGGTGCGCTGAGTTGTTGGTGTGCTGAGTGACAGGTCAGTCATCTAATCGGATTCTGCAAGGTGCTGGGTTATTCAGGTGTTCCCGGTGATTGCCCAGCTACTTAGCTGAGCAGTTTCTCCCAGAACTCTGCCAGTCGAAGCATTCTGTTTAAGTGATCTTGTTGGCCTGCATTACTGTGCTCTGTTTGGTTCTGATCATTGCTGCCTTACCTTGCACCTCGTCTGACCATCCAGTTGTCTTGACCCTTTGCTCTGATCCTCTATCCTCCTGGTATTCTGACCCCAAACCGTGCGATGACTATATCTCAGTTGTCTTTTTGTATCCACTACGAGCTCTCCAGGTATTTACCCCAGAATGCTTGACTACCCTCTATAACAACTTGTCATTAGTAACTAGTATCACAGGATGGCTGCAAAATTTTCTGAGATAAAACATTTCCATGCCTGTTATTAAGCATGTTTTATGTCTCAGAAAGAATGAGATCCCATGCTGTCATGACTATATACTCTCTGTGTATTGTATACTGTTTGTATACTTTTGTTTACTTCCCTGTCCCATAGATGTGGTATACTCAGACTATGTTCCTGCACAGTCAGACACGGCCATTACACAGTACATTGCAGGGGCACATTTATAAGATTAGTTCAGCACAGGAACATTTTGTTTAACACATCCAAGATCAATGGATTAAAATGTACTTTGCACGTGGGACAACCCCTTTAAGATAGTTTTACACCTTCTGTTCTAGAGGTAGTTTGCATAACTATATAAAAAAATCTAAGACAAAAGTTGTAATAATACTGGCGTCAAGCTGAGGATCTCTTTCCAAGTTTTTCTCTAGGGTTCCTCCACTGTTGCTTTTTACACCCCCTAAAATATCTGTGATACTTATATAAGGGTCATAGAATTTTAGCTGTTGACATGATACAACATGACTCCGGAATGTCTGACTGAAGGCCTTTGACCTTCCCCAACAACCCCCTACCCCTTAGGGTTCTTATCTAAAATAAACACAAACACTGTGTGACGTTGGAATATAAAGGCCACAGCAGCCCCATTTATTCATAACATAAACATCAGCCATGTAACAATACAACTCTTCATTGAAGAACCCGAAAAAGGAAGGGGGGGGTACCTGAAGGTTAACCAAAATGTTCTTTGCAACATCAGCCCGTCTCCTGACCCTCAGCCGCAACACACCGACTCGAGAGCCCAAGCCAGATGTTGCCCCCACTATGTCCCGCTGAGACTCAACCCAGCAAGGACCCGTTTACCAAACAATTGCACCGCTAGAGGTAACCAGCTCCGGCACTGGGTTCCGTCCTCTCCTCTGTGCAAACCCCCACCTTCAGACACCCCCCTCCTTTCCGCCGCTGCGACAAATACGATCTTCCTTCTTTTCTTCATCGATGTCGAATCCACAATTAGGGCGGGCGGGCGGGAACGATTCCAGTCACCGTCCAGGTAGGAATGACCCACCCCCCCTCTGACCTGCCCTATATACTACCCCCTATAGCCACCACCCCCTGACCAATCAAACTGACCCCTGATCCTAACTGCCCCTTAGCACCACCCCCAAATTTCGCGCCCAAACTGACTTTCTCCATTAACCCCTTATTAACCCTATGGCCTGGCATCCCTCCTAGTCATGTAGCCCTCCCTTAAGCCCCTTCGGGTCAGCAGTCCGGGCTCTTCCTTGACTCCGGAATGTCTGACTGAAGGCCTTTGACCTTCCCCAACAACCCCCTACCCCTTAGGGTTCTTATCTAAAATAAACACAAACACTGTGTGACGTTGGAATATAAAGGCCACAGCAGCCCCATTTATTCATAACATAAACATCAGCCATGTAACAATACAACTCTTCATTGAAGAACCCGAAAAAGGAAGGGGGGGTACCTGAAGGTTAACCAAAATGTTCTTTGCAACATCAGCCCGTCTCCTGACCCTCAGCCGCAACACACCGACTCGAGAGCCCAAGCCAGATGTTGCCCCCACTATGTCCCGCTGAGACTCAACCCAGCAAGGACCCGTTTACCAAACAATTGCACCGCTAGAGGTAACCCGCTCCGGCACTGGGTTCCGTCCTCTCCTCTGTGCAAACCCCCACCTTCAGACACCCCCCTCCTTTCCGCCACCGCGAGCTCGCATGACCCCTTGTGCGCGCGAGTCCTCCCACACCAACAAAGCCTTCTCAAGCCCCTCCATCAGCCCTAAGGCCCAAATATCATTTCCCACCGAATTTAAATGGACCCCGTCCCGGCGCAACAAGTCGGCGGACGCCGCTTCCAACTCCGGGTGCCGAACAGAGACACCCCCAACCCGGGAAATGAACCGCCCAATCTCCCGATTCACTTTACTTCGCGCCCTGTTTACTGCCTCCACCGACCTGGCGTGCCGCCATGTCAGCCGCGCAACCATATCCGACCAGACAATTACTAGACCCGGGTGGGAAGACAGGAGCCGCAGGCAGTCACATTTTATGTCTTGTATCAGGTCCCTGGAAGCCCGGAGACCCAGGTCATTCCCACCCGCGTGTAGTACTACCACGTCCGGTGCTCTGTCCAGCTGCGAATGGTGGCGCCAGGTAGGCAACACCTCACTCCACAGCATGCCCCTGACCCCGATCCATCGCACAGTAGCCTTTTCTCTGGGAACCCCCAACTGGCGGCCGTCCGGTCGTATTCCCGCACGAAACGCCCCCCAATACACGTATGAGTGGCCGAGCACCCACACCAACAACGGTAAACCTACAAAACAAAAGGTGACAACACAGAGGGGGTGGGGGGGGGAGGGGGGGGCACGAGGAAGAAAATGGGTAATGATTACCAAACAAATACCGCCCCCGACCCCCCTCCCTTCCCCACCAATAGCTCACAACAAGTTCGGCCGGACGTAAGATCTAAACCTGGCCGAGTCCCATCGTCCAATCTTACGGAGAGCCTGCGCGCCCAGACCCCAACGAGCCGCCTGAGTCGCAGCCCCAATCCGAAAGGAATGCGACGCGAACTCAGCCTCGTTGAGACCGCAACACTGCAGGCACCTCCGAAAGATGCAGACAAATTGGTAACTCGACAGGGCTGACCCGTCCTGGTGGGACAAAAGGGACCCCGGGCGAGCTCCCCTCACTTCTAAAAACGCCGAAAGCCATCTAACAGGGCACTCCGCTAAACCAGGTACACCCCATAGTTCCACCATCCGACCTCTACCCAGCTGGTCCGTCTTTGACCGTCTCAAGCAACACCGCACCACATCCATACCGCATTCCACGTCCTCCAGCAACAAACCTCCGTGACTCCTCGTGTTTCTGCTCACCAGTTCACTAATTCTAAACGCCCCAAAGAAGGCCAAAACAAAAGCGGTCCCGAACAACTGGCATTCATACTCCGAACAGCACACCCGAGGCAACACCGACAACAGCTTGCCCAGCAGCTCAAAAGATACCGGGCGCCGAAGGTCTCGGCGCGCCCCCGCCCTCCGGTAACCCTTCATCACCTGGCGCACCCAGAAATCCTTCGTAACATCCTTCCAGCCCAATAACTTGAAAAAGAAGGAAATGCCCGCTAACCTGCCCGCCACGGCCGACCACGAAAGGCCTTCTTCCTTAGCCCTGCCCAACATGAACAAAACTAAATAAACTCTGTCACCTTCAGATACATGACCTCCCACCTCATCAACCAACTCGAGCCAACGGTCCCACGCTGAATTATAGCTGCGCCACGTACTGGGTGCCACCGAGTGTCGGATCAATTCCCAGGCCGGCTGCAAACCAGGTCCCACAACCAGACGGGCCATACGGTCTCCTGCTGCTCCGCGTCCGGCGCCAGCATTCGAAAGCGGTCCCACTGGAAGCGAGATAAAGCATCAGCCACAGAATTCAGCACCCCCGGCACATGTACAGCGCAGACCCACAAGTTCAACTCCAGACATTTCAGCACCAAATGACGCAAGAGATCCACCACCGGGGGGGAATCAGCTGTCAACTTGTTAACACACTGAACAACCCCCAGGTTGTCACACATGAAACGCACCTTCCTGTCTTTCAAATCCTGTCCCCAAACCTCTAAGGCCACGACAATAGGGAAAAGTTCCAACAGGGCCAAATTCCTAGTCAGACCGCAAACCCGCCACGAATCAGGCCACCTGCCGACACACCATCTCCCCCCAAAATATGCGCCAAAACCACTGGATCCCGCCGCGTCCGTATACAGCACCAACTCCTGATTTGACACCACCTCACGAAGCCACAATGACCGTCCATTATACAGCTGCAAAAAATGGGACCACACTCTCAGGTCCGCCTTATGCTCCACCTTCAAACGCACAAAATGCAAAGGGTGCAACACACCGGTGGTGGCTTGAGCCAAGCGACGGGAAAAAACTCTCCCCATCGGCAATATTCTACACGCAAAATTCAACTTCCCCAACAGGGACTGCAAGTCCCGTAAACGAATCTTCTTGGCCTCAATGGCCCCTTGAACGCAACGCCTCAAATCCACCAGCTTGTCCTCCGGCAAGCGGCACTCCATGGCAACCGTATCCAGCTCGATACCCAGGAATTTCAAAACCGTAACCGGACCCTCCGTCTTCTCCGGCGCCAACGGAACGCCAAACCGGCGAGCAACCTGCTCCACTGTCCGAAGCAAAAGGGAACACTGCGAGGATCCCGCAGGCCCCATGCACAAAAAGTCGTCCAAGTAATGCAACACTGAATCTAGACCCGCCTCCTCCTTAATTACCCATTCCAAGAAACAACTAAACTTCTCAAATAAGAACATGAAATTGAACAGCCCATAGGCAAACAACAATCTACATAAAACTTGTCCTCCCACCAACACCCCAACAGGTGAAAACTGTCCGGGTGCACCGGCAACAGGCGGAAGGCCGCTTCTATATCCGTTTTCGCCAAAAGCGAACCACAACCCAACTTCCTTAACCATTCCACAGCCTTATCAAAACGGACATACGAAACCGAAACCAGCTCAGGATCAATACCATCGTTCACCGACCGGCCAGTAGGATAGGACAAATGGTGGATGAGCCGAAACTTGTTAGGTTCCTTTTTCGGGACCAACCCCAACGGGGACACAACCAAGTCCGGCAATGGAGGGGCATCAAAAGGCCCCGCCATCCGTCCTAGCTCCACCTCCTTCCGTAACTTATCCGCAACAATCTCACCATGTAGGCGAGTCGACTGTAAATTTTTTAAACGAATCTCTCCCGTCTTAACCACTGACGGTATCTTGAAACCAAAACTAAAACCGTCACTCAACAATTCCGCCGACCCCCGATCCGGGTATCTACTTAGAAACGGCGCCATCCGATCTACCCTCACCGGGGTCCTCCCTTTTTGACGAAGACTCAGCGGCCTTTCCTTTTCCCTTCCGGAAGCACTTAAGGTGACTGTGGGCGCCACCACAGCCCGAACACTCGTGCTTGAATCGGCAGGAAGACCCAAACCGGCATTCCTTCTCATTAAACTGCCAGCAAACGCCCTTTTTGGGCCCCGACGAGGTGCCAAATGATCCCCCGCCGGTGCCCCCTGGAAAGGACTGTGATGCCGACTTCGGCGCAGCCATCAGCCGCATCCATAGACTAATTTCTTTGTGGTCCCACCGTAAACTGGGTCTGACCGCCTTCCTCTGGCGAAACTGCTCGTCATACCGTAGCCAAGCAGTCCCCCCATAGGTCCTATACGCCTCACAGATAGAATCCAGATAACAAAAAAGCGCCGTACAGTTATCCGGAGCCTTTTCCCCCACCACACCGGCCAGTATCACAAAGGCCTGCAACCAGTTCTGAAAAGTGCGGGGAATAAGGCGATAACGCCGCCGTTCTTCCTCGTCCTTTTTGCTCTCATCCGGTTTAACCCGATCCAGATTAAACTTTTCCAACGGAAGCAATGAGAATATTTCAACATATTCATCCTTCCATATTTTTTCCCTGGTCTCCTGCTTCAGATGCGCCCCCAACGGGCCATCAAAGCAAACATACACTTCCCCTCTCGCCTTGTCATCCAATCGAACAATGTCCACTGCAGCCGCAGCTGCGGCAGCGGGAGCCGCAGCTGCGGCAGCGGGAGCCGCAGCTGGGGCCGCGGGAGCCGCAACCACCGGCTCGCCAACCGCATTGCCACTAGCAACCCCTCCAACCGCAGGAGTCGCAACCTCCTGCCCCGTCGCTCCCTGCCACACCAAGCTAGGGCCCCCCACAGGGGCAAACAAACCCCTAACCAACCTCAACAACTCGGATGCCACACTGCCGTCACCCGTCACCACATTCACGACCCGCCCACCACTCGGGCCACCAAGTAAACCACCCGTACCACCAACCACATGCACGCCCTGCACGCCATCCATATCACCAGACACACCATCCATAGCCAAACCAGATGCACGAGAAATAGAAGAAACCGTGGTCTTACCAGGCTGACTCCGAGAAGATCCCGAAACAGCCGTCACATGTCCTCCGCGTCGCACTCCAGCCGCCTCGCCGACCTCCACGATCTGGTCCCCGGTGCCGTCCTCCGCGCCGTCCTCCTCCAGGGTGGCCTCATCGTCCTCACTGGACCCAGGCCCAGGGAGCCCGCCGTCCGGCAGACTCGACCTTAGGCCCCGTCCGCCCGCAGCACCATCCATCATCCGCGACGATCCAGACGCTGGCTCCGCCACATATACACCGCCTGGGGCATGCCGTCCGGCATCCCCGCGTGCTCCGGCTGATCCCGACGCCGTCCCATCGTTGTCCCTCCGCTGCGATCCCAGGCCGGGCCCCGCTGATCCGGGCCGTCTCCGCACGGATTCCCCCGCCGACACTGGGACCCCATGCTCCTGCAGGGGCCCCGCTCTGCTCCTGGACCTTGCTGCCGCCGCCACTGTGGCCTCATCTGCGCCCCGCGATCCCGCTGGCCCGCGCAACCCAGCTGGCCCCCGTGACCCCGCTGGCTCATACGACCCCGCTGGCCCACGCGACCCCGCCGACCCACGCGACCGCGCCGGCCCACGTGACCGCGGCGGGTCAGGTGACCGCACCGGGTCAGGCGAGCCTGCCGGATCGCGGGGACGCGCCGGGACGGGTGAGTACGCGGGGTCACATGACCGCGCCCGGTCAGGTGACAGCGCCCGGTCAGGTGACAGCGCCGCCCCACGTGACCGCGCCGCCCCACGCGACCGCGCCGCCCCACGTGACCGCGCCGCCCCACGTGACCGCGCCGCCCCACGTGACCGCGGCGGGTCAGGTGAGCGCGCTCGGTCAGGTGAGGCCGCCGGAGCACCAGGGGACGCCGGGTCACGTGAGCGCAGTGGAGCACGTGACCGCGCCGGGTCAGGTGACCGCGACGGGTCAGGTGACCGCGCCGGGTCAGGTGACCGCGCCGGGTCACGCGGCCGCGACGCGCGCGTCACTGCCGTGCGCCGCGAACCGGAAGAGGAGGGGAGGCCGGCCGTGTCGCTCACCGCCCCGTTGCCTTGGCGCCCGCGGCCCGACTTCCGGCCGGGGCCTCGCGACGTTCCGGCTCCCGGATCCACCGCCGCACATCCACTTGGGCTCCGTCTCCGCTGCCGGCTCCTCGGCGTCATCTCCGGGCTGAGGCGCTCCGGGGGCCGAGTTCTTCGCTGCCGCTTCGGAGGCAGGGGGGTCCCATCTTCCTCGCCGACGCCGGACCATCGCTGGAGCTGCTCGTCCATCCAACGCTGCCCATGCTGCTCCGCCATCCTCTTCATCTGTGCCATGAAGTCCTCCATCTTCGGGATCCAGCCACAACGATTCCAGTCACCGTCCAGGTAGGAATGACCCACCCCCCCTCTGACCTGCCCTATATACTACCCCCTATAGCCACCACCCCCTGACCAATCAAACTGACCCCTGATCCTAACTGCCCCTTAGCACCACCCCCAAATTTCGCGCCCAAACTGACTTTCTCCATTAACCCCTTATTAACCCTATGGCCTGGCATCCCTCCTAGTCATGTAGCCCTCCCTTAAGCCCCTTCGGGTCAGCAGTCCGGGCTCTTCCTTTAGCATTTATATCTTGTATGATATTTATGTAACACTAATGCGCACAGTGCGTTTTTCGCGGCGTTTTTGCGAGTTTTTCGGGTGCGTTTTTGGCCTCAAAGCTGCATGACTTTGCTTCCCCAGCAAAGTCTATGAGTTTTCATTTTTGCTGTCCGCACACAACTGTTTTTTTAAGCTGCGTTTTTGAGCTTAAAAAAAAAAAATGGACATGTCAATTCTTTCCTGCGTTTTTCTGCATTTTCCCCCCATGCAATGTATTGGAAAACCGCAGAAAAACGCAGAGATCAAAAACGCACCAAATCGCGGTAAAGACGCATGCGTTTTTTGCCGCGTTTTTTTGCCGCGGGTGCGTTTTTGTGCGTTTTTAGCGGCCAAAAACGCACAAAAACGCAGCGTCAAAAAAACGCAGTGTGTGAACTTAGCCTTATACAGTATATTCTGCAGTGGTCCAGGCCCCAGTGTAGCTAACAATCTAATAATTATGATATCAAATAATGGGATCACCAAACATAATGTTTCTGATTGCTTATCCTCCATCCATGAACTGGTAATAGTCCACTCCCCAGTCCCCACTGATAAGGGATTAGCTCCAAATGGAGAAGACAACTGCCACATGTCTGGTGGATACTCTTGACCAGCTGAGGGAGGATTCTCCGGTCATGATGTCTGTGTAACCAAACCCCCTTATCCTCTAAAATTAAACACACGGACTGCATGCGACTTGGTTCAAATGGCCACAGCAGCCTTTTTATTGCCTATTGTTTTACAGACTAGTACCTTAGGGACGCCGTCCAACGGGCGACCCAAAACAACCACATAACGGTAACAATAGACAATAACATTTACAATACCCCCCGGGGTAGGCCCAGTCCACTACTACTACTCCCCCTGTCCCCGGCCGCAACACACCGACCCAGAGACGAGGTGCCAATCACCCACGGATTGACCCCCACACTTTGGCAGAACCCCGTGCCTGCCACATCCCGGAAACCGAGAGCCACCATACCAAGACAATGACTCCCGGTCCAGCCACCAATCACTTCCAAACCTCTGGACCAGACCTACCCCCACCGCTACTGTGACAAAAGGTATCCCAACTACCCAAAAACATCTCCCACATGACAACACAAAGGGAGGGTGGGCGGGGATCGTTCGGCGTCCGGAAACAGAAGAGGAGGTAACTCCTTCCTCTCCCAGCTAACCCTTTCCCTGCTCCTCCTCTTCCTCCCCGGCTAAAACCATCCCCCAAAGCCATATTAGGCATATACCACTGTCCCTATTAACCCATCACTCCCTACCTCCCCCTTGGTCATGTCGCCCCTCCCCCCAAGTGGGTCCGTGGCTTTCTTGACCAGCTGAGGGAGGATTCTCCGGTCATGATGTCTGTGTAACCAAACCCCCTTATCCTCTAAAATTAAACACACGGACTGCATGCGACTTGGTTCAAATGGCCACAGCAGCCTTTTTATTGCCTATTGTTTTACAGACTAGTACCTTAGGGACGCCGTCCAACGGGCGACCCAAAACAACCACATAACGGTAACAATAGACAATAACATTTACAATACCCCCCGGGGTAGGCCCAGTCCACTACTACTACTCCCCCTGTCCCCGGCCGCAACACACCGACCCAGAGACGAGGTGCCAATCACCCACGGATTGACCCCCACACTTTGGCAGAACCCCGTGCCTGCCACATCCCGGAAACCGAGAGCCACCATACCAAGACAATGACTCCCGGTCCAGCCACCAATCACTTCCAAACCTCTGGACCAGACCTACCCCCACCGCCACAGGACAGACCACGTGACACCTTACGTGGCCTGGACCCGCCACACACCAAAAGCACGCTCCACACCATCCTGCAGACCCAACGCCCATAAATCCAGACCGACCTCGTTGAGGTGCACACCATCACCCCTCCGAAATCGCCAATCAGCCGGCTCCAAATCCCTGTGCCGTACCACAATCCCACCATTCCTGGTCACAAACCTAGCCACTACCCTATTCACCTGGGCCCTGGCCTTATTAACCTTCTCCACCGACCGAGCCCCTCTCCATGCCAACCTGGTCACTATGTCAGACCATACGACCAGCAAACCAGGATACCGCTTCCACAACTGCAGTAAATCAATCTTTATGTCTCGGATCAAATCCCGCGACGCCCTGGCACCAAGATCATTACCCCCCACATGCAATACCAGCACATCCGGGGGCCGCTCAACTTTACAATGGAAACGAAATTCCGGGACCACCCTGCCCCACTCCATGCCCCGAACTCCGATCCATCGAACAGTCGCCTGCGCACGATCCAAACCCAGCTGTCGACCATTCGGGCGGACCTCCGCCCGACGGGCACCCCAAAATACGAAGGAGTGCCCCAAGATCCAGATCAGGCACTTCCCTATAACAAATAAAACAAAACGAAAATATCAAAACCAATAACAGCACAACCACCAACACATCAAAAAACACCCCTTTCCTCAAACCTTCCGCACGTAACCAAAGTCCCATGATGCTACAACAACTGCGGTCTCACATACCGCCGAAAACAAGAAGATTCCCATCTACCAATACGCTTTACCACCTCATCTCCAAGCCCCCAACGGGCTGCCTCCGTTGCTGCACCAATTCGGAATGAATGCGACCCGAATTCCTCCGGGCGCTCCCCCGCGTTACGTAGACTTAGCCGCAGCACCGCCACAAACTGAAACCTCGACAAAACGACCCATTCAAATGCCGCAACAACGGGCCAGGTAAGCCGCCCCTCACGGCCATAAATCTCTCGACTACACTCACAGGGCACAATTCCTCTCCTGGAACCGCATATAACACCACCAATCTACCACGGCCCAGCTGATCCATTTTTGACCGGCGAATCCGGCACTCCACCTGACTACTGCTCACTTGCACGTCCTCAAACATCAAACCACCACCCGTCACCCTGGACGGGCTCACCAGCTCGCCTATCCGGAACGCCCCATAAAAAGCGAGACCGAAAGCCGTTGTAAATAGAACCGTCTCGTACACAGACTCACAAATGCCGCTCAGGCCACCCACCATCCGTCTCAACAAACCAAACGATACAGGGCGCCTCTTGTCCCTCTCCCGTACGCCACGGCGAAAGCCCCGCAAAGCCTGACGAACCCGAAAATCCTGTGAAACATCACGCTCCCCTCTCATTTTTAACCAAAATGCCACTGCCGACACCCGATGTGCCACAGCCGATGCCGATCGCCCGGCTGAAAAATCCGTACTCACCAATGACAACAAAGCCACCAAGTAATCCACGCTTTCCCCACCAAACATCAGACGCAACAACTCCTCCCATTCAGCCCACACCTTAGCATACCGGCACCAAGTCACCTCGGTCACCGAGTTCCGAATCAAGTCTGAGATCACCGCCTCACCAGATGCCACAAATCCTCGGGGCACTCCACTCCAACTTCGTCCGCCCACGGCAACAGCGCCCGAAACCTGCTGAACTGAAAACGAGACAAAGCATCAGCCACCTCGTTGTCAACACCCGGAACGTGCCTTGCCACTACCTGCACATTCAACTGCAGACATCTCAACACTAAATGCCGCAAATACACCACCACCGGCTCCGACTTAGCAGACAAGTTGTTAATCGCGTGCACCACCGCCTGGTTAACACAATGAAAACACACTTTCCTTCCGGCAAAGTGCGACCCCCATAGCTCCACTGCCACTACAATGGGGAATAGCTCTAACAGAGCCAAATCCTAACCAAGCCGCTCTCCCGCCACGCCTGTGGCCACTGCCCGACACACCACTGACCTCTGAAGACAGCCCCAAACCCGGCCGACCCCGCCGCATCCGTAAACAGCTGCAACGCCCCGTTAGACGCCACCCTCTCCATCACCAGCGTCCGGCCGTTGAAATGCTGCAAAAATTGATCCCATACTTCCAAATCGTCCCTGATCGCCTTTGTGATCCGCACAAAATGCGCCGGCAACCGTACCCCGGCCGTCGCCGTCGCCAAACGCCTCGCAAACACTCTCCCCATTGGCACAATTCTGCAAGCAAAATTCAATTTTCCAAGCAAAGACTGCACCGCCTTAAGCCGCACCTTCTTCGCCGCTTTTACCCCTGACACTGCGGACCTCAAATCACGGACCTTCTCCGCCGGCAACCTGCATTCCATAGCAATGGTGTCAATTTCAATTCCCAGAAAACACATCACCGGCGCCGGGCCTTCCGTCTTATCCGGCGCCAAAGGAATCCCGAAACTGGCCGCAACTTTTTGCAACGCAAATAGCAAACCCGCACAAACCATCGAACCCGCCGGCCCGACACACAGGAAATCATCCAAGTAATGAATGATGGACGTAAGCCCGGACACGTCCCGAACCACCCACTCAACAAACGAACTAAATGCCTCAAAGTACGAACACGAAATGGAACAGCCCATTGGCAAACAACGATCAACATAATAACTGCCATCCCACCAGCAACCCAACAAATGCTGACTATCTGGATGAACCGGTAACAACCGAAACGCTGCTTCCACATCCGCCTTTGCCATCAATGCACCCCGCCCCGCCGCCCTAACCAGGTCCAACGCCTTATCGAACGACACATAATATACCGCCGACAACTCCGGCGCAATGCCATCATTCACCGATAACCCTTCCGGGTAAGACAAATGATGAATCAGCCGAAATTTATTCCGCTCCTTCTTTGGTACCACCCCCAACGGTGACACCACCAAATTCCCGCACGGCGGGCGACATAAGGGCCGCCCATCCTGCCCAAAGCCACCTCCCTTTCCAGCTTCTCATCCACCACTTCCGGGTGATCCCGAGCGGAACGCAAATTACGATACGGCGGAACCGATGCATTAACAACCGACGGAATATGAAAACCATCCGAAAAACCAGAACTTAACAACGCCGCCGCCTCCTTGTCCGGATACCTATTTAAAAACGGAACCATCACTTCTACCTTCACCGGCGTCGTCCCTCTTACCAGCCCCATCACCAGCCTTTCCTTTTCCTTTTTTAAAACATTTGGACAAGCTATGTCCCCCCCCACATCCGGAGCATTCATGCTTAAAACGGCACGCCGCTCCAAACCTGCACTGCCCTTCATTGTACTGCCAACACAAACCTTTCTTGAAACTTGCCGGGGACCCGGCCCCCCCCGAACCCCCGGCGCCCCCCCGAAAGGGCTGAGCCGGTGCCGACATCAATCGCATCCATAAGGAAATATCCTTATGGTCCCAACGCATATCTGGCCGCAATGCCTTCCGCTGCCTAAATTGCTCGTCGTAGCGCAGCCACGCCAGTCCGCCATAAACTCGATAAGCCTCCCCTATCGCATCCATGTAGCCGAACAAAGCCGAACAATGCTCCGGCTCCTTCTCCCCGACCACGCTCGCCAAAATCGCAAATGCCTGTAGCCAGTTGGCAAAAGTCCGAGGAATAAGCCTATAACGGCGCTTTTCCTCCTCGTCCTTCTCCTTTTTGGAATCACTCGGCTTAACCCTATCCAAATTAAATTTCTCCAGGGGAAGCAGAGAAAATATCTCCACATATTCCCCTTTCCAAATTTTTTCCCGCACCTCCTTCTTTAAATGGGCCCCCAGCGGGCCCTCAAAACAAACATAAACTTCGCTTTTAGCCCTATCATCTAAGCGCACCACCTCATCCTCCTTCTCCTTTTCCTTCTCCTTTTCCTTCTCCTGTTCCTTCTCCTTTCCCCCCCCCCGTCTCACTCCCCCCTTCGCCCCCCCCTCTACTCGCACCCGCTCCGTCACCCCCCGTCGCCGCCGAGGCCCCTAAACCGGCTGCACCCACCCACGCCGCCACCGGCGCCTGGGCCCCCTCCCCCCCCCGCTCCCGAAGCCGCCGCCAGCCCCTGCAACAGCCCCAACAATTGACTCCACACTGCGAAACCAGCGGGCGCTGCCGTAGCCGCAGCCGCCCCCCCCCCGAAGCCCCCCGCCAGCGCAGCCCCTGCCGCCTCCGCGGCCGTCTCACCCGACCGCCGCTCGGCGTCTCCCGAGACCGCCGCCTCGCTGTCCTCCGTCTGTCGTCCATCCGACTCCTCCGAACCGAAAGCCTCTTCCCCCTCCTCGCCGCTGGCCTCATCTTCCATCCGACATCCGGGGGGCGCCGCCGCAGCACCCCCCCCACCACGGCCGCCAGACAGGGCCGCCGCGTGGGCAGAGTCATCCCCGCTCCATCTCTTGCCCCGGGGTGACAACCCAGGAGACCGTCCTGTCCCCCGCGCCGGCACCCCGGGCCTCGACCTCTTGCGCCCGCCCCCCTGCCGACTGCAAGGGGCCTCTGGGCGCGGACGACCAGACGCCCGGCTCCGGATCTCAGCCGTCGTCGCCTCTGGCCCTCCTGGGCTATTGCAGGCCTCCATCCGCCGAGTCCTCCCGCTCCCACGGGAGACTGCCACATCCGGGGGCTGCACAGCGGTACTGAGTGACCCGGCGGTTGCCGCAGGGCTCCCGCCGTCACTCCTTCTCTCAGCCGCACCGGGGTCAGGCACCGCAGACCCCCCCCCGGCGCCGGACCTACCGCCACGTGCAGCCCCGCGGTCCCCCCGCCGACTGCAGGGGGATCTGCTGGCCTCTCTCCTGCGCCGAGCGCGCTCCCGGCCTGGAGCCGCTGCAGTCTCAGTAACTCCAGCCCGGAGGCCGGGACCGGAAGCAGGCCCCGTGCTGGCCACTCCCACCTCCCGACCGCCGCGGCTGGAACGAAGATTCCTCCCGCCGGCCTCTGCAGCAGCCAGACGCTGCTGCTGCGCTGCACTCTGCGGAGGGTCCCTGGAGGGGCTCTTACATCTCCTCCTCGCCCCCCCCGCGCCCGGGGAATACCTGCGGGGGGGCCGCGACTGGCGCCCGCCGCTGCTGGGGGGACGAGGGGCAAGCGCCGACGGGTTAACCCCGGCAGCCCTGATGTGGGTCTGCACTGCCAGGGGCCCGTGCGCTGCGACCGCTGCCTGAATCAGACGCTGGAGCTCCTGAAGATCTGCCATGGAGGTGCACGTGCAGATCGTTCGGCGTCCGGAAACAGAAGAGGAGGTAACTCCTTCCTCTCCCAGCTAACCCTTTCCCTGCTCCTCCTCTTCCTCCCCGGCTAAAACCATCCCCCAAAGCCATATTAGGCATATACCACTGTCCCTATTAACCCATCACTCCCTACCTCCCCCTTGGTCATGTCGCCCCTCCCCCCAAGTGGGTCCGTGGCTTTCTGTCCATAGGGAAGGGAGAATAAAATGCCCCAAAGTGTTCTTCACCAGATAACAGCTGTATAATGGTCAATTAAAGCTACATAGAAGTCTTGCAGCTTCACAGATGAGAATGTACATTAATATAACATTAATATTTACTGTATATATAAGACATTAAACATCACAGATAAGGATCATAGTATTGTCTAGTCTGTTTAACAGCTTTAAGTAGTTTTTCTCAATAAAAAATGACTGGTACTTTATAATCCGTAACAAAAAAGTTGAAACAAAACTCCACTCGGACCCACTTGTTTTTCAAATAATTATTGACTCTAAAATATTATAGTAATGTAAAAAACAAAAATGAACTAGAATTACACATAACCTGGCTATCAGTGTAAGCATTTTGGTGTACAGTATGTGTGACGCCCTGACAAAATCAGGGTGTCACAGATGACTGCACCCCTCTTCCAGGTGCAGGAATCCCTCCTCCTTGGCCCTCCATCACAAACCCCACATCCAGGTACATAACACCAGCCAGCAAAGCCTAGTCACCCCCCATGACAATAGGGACACACCAATGGGCGGGACCAAGTGGATGGTGACGCCCATCTAGGGGTTCTGAAGTGTTCTGGGAGGGAACAAGACGGTTGAGTGCAGACTGAGAATGAGAGAGGAGTGTGAAGTGACAGGGGTGTCAGGGTTTGAAGCCCCTGGACTACCGGACTACTGACTAGGTAGCAGTCGGCAGACAGGGCCACAGGCGACGGAGATCCGGTCATGGGAGACTTAAGTGGACCGGGGCAGGGTTGTAGCCCGCCGGTACCGACAGCGGGAATCTGGTCCAGAGGCCGTACACGAAGGGGTACCTGGACCCTAGAGCAAGTACAGCTTCACGCACCTTACTAATTGACCAGCCGGGGGCAAGATTTCAGGTCTTGTCCCACAGGAGGCCCAGATAGAGTGAGACGGAAGCCCAACGAGGGGGGTAGGGCTCTGCAATTGCGTGCTAAGATCCCATGGGTCACTTCTCGCAGGCCACAGCTCCCAAAACACAGTACCACCGGGAGTGGACTTCCCCGTTTCATGAGGTGTAGTCAACAACAAGGACACAAACACTAAGTGCAGGAGGAAGGGACCCCTGTTTGCTGTAGCAGGGTGTGGAATCTGAACACCCCCCGCCGGAGGTCACCGGTCACTGGCAATTTGGTTTACCCTTTGGACTCTGTATGAATTATTCATTCATACAGAGTCCAAACAGTCCAGCCCTGCAGATTGCGCTCCGCAGCACCATCTCTCCCATATTGGGGCCCCGGGACTACACTTCCCCTACCCGTAGAGGGGATAACATCCAGCTGCCCCACTCCATTAGCCCCCGGGCACCACATCCAGTGGCAGCAGCGGTGTCACCAACAATCACCACACACCACAGGTGGCGTCACTGACAAAACCTTCCCCATCTAATAACCCCCTTTTCACTTGCGGGCGACGGACGGGTGCTCAGGCCCGGGTCCGGCTTCCCCTCGAGCTACCGCCACGACCCTGGATCTGAGCATCTCAAGCAGCCCCCCTGCCATGGTCTGTCCCCTGCCTGCAACATATGTCCTAAGACTGCACTGCATCAATGATTTCACATCTTATTAGTATGGGGGAACTCCTGCACATGGTCACCCATAGTGGACCCCTACTTCTATTACATAGCTTGGTGTAGGAAGAGGTAAATCATTCTATGATTCTTGTCCAGCAATTTAGTCATATCCAGATCTATCTCGTTATATATAAGAGGACTTTCAACTGTCCCCTGAGAGCTAAAATTGGAGCATAAAAACATGAAATCATTTGCTCCATCCTAAAATACAGTAATGGTGGTTCACTATATTTAGCATTTGATCATGTCTGGCCAAAGATAAAATAAGTAGGGCAGGGAAAAATACCCACCAAAGAACAAAAAAAATGGCAATAAACACTGTAGATCAAAATTAGAGAACAACACACAATTTCCTAACTGTTGCGGTCATTGTATCGTCCTATGTGATTATATCCTAACATGAGGAAACTAGCAGTATTTTAAGCTTATCTCATAAATTGAATTTATTCCAAAGCACATAATAAAAATGTAAATGAGAAAAATTAAAAAGACACTGATCAAAAATAGAGAAAACGTTCAGATACTTGCAAGTTATTGGTGTTGATCTGGCACTTGATTCTAATTTCCTTAATTATCTGTCAAACCCTATTTAACTGGCAGCCTAACTTTCCAGTTTGTACTGACCTTGCAAAAATGGTGTGCCATTACAAAGTGACTGAAACCCTCCGGCAGCAGGTTGACCAGATGAAGGCCAAAGGGGTAACTCTATCAGCTATAGCAAGAGAATTTGGTTGTTCAAAGTCTGTGATTTTAGAAAGTATAACAACATCACAAACTCTTTCAAGTCCCCCAAGAAGGCTGGTCACCCTCGAAAGACAAATCCAAGAGAGGACAGGATAACGCGGAGAATATGGCACTGCATTACTGCAACAAAGTAATAACCATTATAGCAGGAGCCTAGCTGCCCATACATGGAGGTTTGTAGTCCAAATAGTGGCATATTGCCCAGACACGGATGTTTTTAACCTAGATAGTGGCATTTAAGTTAGGTTCCCGGATTACAGAGATATACCTTGCCGTTCGTTTCCGGGCTTACATGCATTGGCCAATACATAAACTAAATATCTCTCTTTTCCAGTAATGCAGTGACATATTTTCCCTTGTACATTTTTGGCTTTTCAGTGTGCGACTGTATGCATTTTATAGTTACTATGTTTTTTCGGCTAGCACCTGTTCACATTTGTTGGATGTGCAGGTCAGTTTTTTGGATATTTGTAGGATAACGCGGAGAATCTCCATGAGTAATTGTTTCAACACTGCATCTGGAATTGCTCTCCAGTTCAGAACTGAAAAGAGTAAGAATCTGTCTCGTCATACAGTGTCACAATGTGTAAGAGCAATTGGACTGAAAGCCAACCCTGCAGTGACCCCCCCCCTTATCGACCGCGGGCATTAATATTACATCCTAGAGGTCATAATGTTATTGCCCGCGGTCTGCTGCCGGTAGCTTGCCGCGATTGGGGCACATCTCAGCTGATTTTTACAGCTGAGATATGTGCCTGCTAGGCATGAGCAGAATCGTTATCTGCTCGTGCCGTTTAATCCCTTAAATGGTGCTGTCAATATGTGACAGCGCCATTATAATGGCATCGGCGGTAAACATTTACTCATCGGCCGATTACGGTGGTTGTCATGGTAGCACAGGGTCATGTGATGACTCCTGTAGCTCACATGACTTACTTTCTGTTTCACCCGACCCAGAGCTGGGTGAGACAGAAAATGAGCATATCTGCTGTTCACAGCTGTGTAACACCTGTGTGTGTTCACCGCATCCGTTGCATAGCTTGCACAGCCGGATTGAGCCGCAGAGCTCAAGCCGGATGTGTGAAAGCAGCCTAACAGTGATCAGCAGATATGGCAGAGTGATCATATTGCTGATCCATATAGTCCCCTAGGGGGACTAGTAAAATGAAAAAAAATAAAAAAACAAGTTTTAAAAAATGTAAAAAAAATACAAAAATAAAAGTTCAAATCACCTCCTTTTTGCCCCATTGAAAATTAAAGGGTTAAAAAAATACACATATTTGGTATCGTCGCGTTCAGAAATGCCTGATCTATCAAAATATAAAATCAATTAATCTGATCGGTAAATGGCGTACCGGCAAAAAAATTCAAACGCCAAAATTATGTTTTTTGGTCGCCACAAATTTTGCACAAAATGCAATAACAGGCGATCAAAAAATAGCATCTGCGCACAAATGGTACCGTTAAAAACAGAAGCTTGAGACGCAAAAAATAAGCGATTACTGAGCCATGGATCCCGAAAAATGAGATCGCTATGGTTCACGGAATATGACGTAAAACGTGTGCCACTTTTTTCGGACAAACTTCTGATTTTTTCTAACCCCTTAGATAAAAGTAACCCTATACATGTTTGGTGTCTACAAACTCGCACTGACCTCAGGCATCACACTGACATATCAGTTTTACCATACCATGAACACAGTGAATAAAATATCTCAAAATCAATAGTGCTGACGCACTTATTTTTTTGCAATTTTTCTGCATTTGGAATTTTTGTTTGCCGTTTTCCAGTACACTATATGGTAAAACTTAAGGTTTCAATTAAAAGTACAGCTCGTTCTGCAAAAAATGAGCCCTCACATGACCATATTGACTGAAAAATGAAAAAATTACATCTCTCGGAAGAAGAATGGCGACAAAAAAAATGGAAAGTGAAAAATCGGCTGGTCATGAAGGGATTAAGAGTATTTGGACTGAAAGCCAACACTGCAGTGACCAAACCTCTCATTAGCAGAAAGAATCAGAAGGCTACACTCACCTTTGGTGAGGAGCATGTTGTGTGGACAGAAGAGAAATGGTCCACAGTTCATTTTAGTGATGAAAACAAGTTAATTTTTTTGGGTCTGATGGAAAACATTATGTTCATCAACAAACTGGGGAATGACTGAACCCAAAGTGTGTTAAGAAGTTAGTGAAAGGTGGCGGAGGAAATGTCAGGGTTTGGGGCATGTTTTTGCAGCAGGAGTTGGACCTCTCATACAGCTACATGGCAGAGAGAATGCAAGGGTGTATTAGAACCTTTTTAAACAACACATGGTTCCTTACTTGTGTTACTTGCGTTCATCGCTCAACCAGCAATTTTCATGCAGGACAATGCCCCCTGTCACACAGCAAAATGAGTAAACAGTTCCTTGAAACAGAAAACATTGAAACAATGAAATGGCCAGCCCAGAGTCCTGATCTAAACCCAATAGAAAACCTCTGGAAAATCCTTGGTGATAAAAATTATGGCCAAGAAACCAACAACAGTCAAAGAACTGTGGAAGAAACTAGAAGAAGAGTGGATCAAAATCACACCAGAGCAGTGAGAGAGATTAGTGATGTCCTGTGGCCGTAGATGTGCTGAAGTCATTCATAGCAAAGGCCTGTACACTTCCTACTGATTGGTGACTGTTGTTACTTTCAGAAAATTTATTTATAATCTTTCTCTGTGCTACAGTCATTGTTGATCTCTAATTATGATCACATTTTGGGCAAAATAAAGGTTTTATGTTGATAAACTTTGGATCTTTTGTAAAACACTGATGTAGTGGCATGGTTACATGCTTACAAAAAAAACCTTCAAATGTTGATCAATGTAGATTACATTATTTCTGAAAAAAGCAAGTGATCATACATTGTTCTCTAATTTTGATCTCCAGAATAGATCGAAATCGAAGTTGGAATTTAGTCACTAGAATCCAGTATCATTATGTACATGAATTTACATGTAGTTGCTTCTGTACCACTGATACTGTATGTACCAATAGAAGGCCAAAATAAAGTCAAAAGGAAATAAAGGGATTTCACACTTTTGTGCAACTCTATCTACTTAGAAGTTCTTCCCAGCAAAATTACCCATTTTATGGATTCCATCCAACTCACACGTTATGGCTGGACTTTATCCATCTGCTCAAGTGGAATGAATCAGCACATCTCCTCTGTGTTCAGAAGTCATATTTATTAAGTACAAATCATAGTATCATTTTCCCATTAAGTTGTCTCCATTATCTTTCTTTCTGTCGGGCATAAGCACCAATCGTAACCTACTGACTTTGGGAGTTTTTGGTACATAAACCCAAAGTAACAGATCAATAGAAAACTGATAATAATTACACTGCGCAACAAAAAATAATTTTTTGTCTGCCAAGTGCGGAATAGATGCAAAAAAAGTGCGATTGCACGATTGTTTTTGAGGTATTTAATTCACTGTGTTCACTATATGGTAAAATTGATATGTCGGTGTGATGCCTCAGGTTGGTGCGAGTTCGTAAACACCAAACATGAATAGGTTTATGACACGCCGGGGCCGTGGGGGTTACTCGTTACCGGGCCGCGGTTCCGTTTCTGGGACGCTGCGGTGGTGGCAAGTCCGGTTCTGTGACCCCGGTGGTGTCAGTTAAAGTGGAAATGATGGGGATGGTAGTTCGTGATTCCATCTGTGGTATGCGGCAAGTTAGGTGCCGCTGCTGTAGGATGGGGTCTCTGAGGCAGATAGTGAAGCAGCTTGGTTGGTATAGCTCTCCACAGGTAGAGCTGGGCCCCAGGGCGGATGGCAGTAGTAGTAGGTGATTCATGGAGGGACTCAACGTTGGGGTGCAGGACTGAGGACATCGGTAATAACTGGACAACACAAGGGTTGTAGTTTCCTTTACCTTTTACTTGGTAGTTAATGGTACAGGCCCGGGAGACTAGTCCAGCAGGTAATGGAGGTCCGGTCAGCCTGGAAGCAACTGAGGGGATCCACCTAGCCAGGTAGGTTGTAGGCCTTCCTGCTTGCGCTGTAATGTGTGAGTCCCTGCAGCTTGAAGCTACTCTTCCTTATGTTGGTTCTGGTTCTCACCCATATGGCAGGCAGCGAGAGTTCTTTACTGGTGACGCTTCTTCTATCACGGCTCCTGGCTCTAGTATGCTGCTGTGTAGGCCAGAAGACCAGCAGTCTCCTCCCCTCCGGATTCTGCTGCAGGGACTTCAATACCCACGCAGCCTTCGACTCTGATGTCCGGTTACATGCGCTCGGCCCTGAGGGAGCTATGGCACGGCTCCCTTCTCAGCGACAGTCTTCTCTCCACACCTGACTCTTTCTGTCCAGTTTCACTTTCTGTCTCTGTGTGTGTGTCTAACTCCTCCTCCAGGCCAGAATGCATAGGGAAGCTCCCCTCAAACCGGGTTCTTGAGCTTCCCCTTCTGGTCCAGAGTAGGAAGTGTTGAGTGCTAGTGTACCTAGCATGTAAGACCCCCTCCTTTGCTTCCAAGGAGGCTGTGAGGAGGGCAATGTTACTGTGGCAACCGGACCACTGGGGTGCCACATTTACTTTTATCTAAGGGTTTAAAAAAATCTGAAGTTTGTCCCAAAAAAATGGTGCGCGTTTTGCGCCAATTTATGCAACTCATAGCGTTCTCATTTTTCGGGATCTATTGCTCAGTGACTGCTTATTTTTTTACATTTCAAGTTGACATTTTTAATGCTACCATTTTGCGCAGATGCTACATTTACATTACATACAGTAATCTGAGCAGCTGCACTCAATGTCACGGAGCAGCTGCAAAAGTAAACAAGATTTTAGGTTGTATAAAAAGAGAGATAAAATACTGTGATCCCAACGTATTGTTACCCCTTTATAAATCACTTGTAAGGCCACATCTGGAATATGGGATCCAGTTTTGGGCTCCACATTTTAAAAATTATATTTAGAAGTTAGAGTCAGTTCAAAGGCGGGCAACTAGATTATTGATATGATGAGAGGGTGAAAAAGTTGTTTAGCTTAGAAAAAAAATATGTCTAAAGCGGGCTTTACACGCTGCGATCTCGCTAGCGAGATCGCAAGAGATCGTACCCACCCCCGTCGGTTGGGCGACACGAGCAAATTGCTGCCCATGCCGCACAACCTCGCTTAACCCCATCACACAGACTTACCTGCCCTGCGACGTCGCTCTGGCCGGTGAATCGCCTCCTTTCTAAGAGGGCGGTTCGTGCGGCGTCACAGCGACGTTACACGGCAGGCGTCCAATAGAAGCGGAGGGGCGGAGATGAGCGGGACGTAACATCCCGCCCACCTCCTTCCTTCCGCATTGCCGGTGGAGGCAGGTAAGGAGATGTTCGTCGCTCCTGCGGTGTCACACACAGTGATGTGTGGTGCCGCAGGAGCGACGAACAACATCGCTAATAATGAGAAAACGATTTTTTTGTTTCAGGACGACCTCTCCGTGGCAAACGATTTTGACCGCTTTTGCGATCGTTAAAGGTCGCTCATAAGTGTCACACACTGCGATATCGTTAATGACGCCGGATGTGCGTCACAAACACCGTGACCCCGATGATAATTCATTAACGATATCATAGCGTATAAAGCCCGCTTTAGAGGAGAACTCATTTATATGTATAAATACATGTGTGGTCAATATAAAGGACTGGCACATGACATTACTTCCGAAGACAATACTAAGGACCAAGGGGTAATCTCTGCGAGTGGAAAAAAGGCGATTCCGGCAGCTAAATAGGAAAGGGTTCTTTACAGTTAGGGGCACTTTGCACACTACGACATCGCAGGTGCGATGTCGGTGGGGTCAAATTGAAAGTGACGCATATCCAGAGTCGCAGGCGATATCGTAGTGTGTAAAGCCTTTTTGATGAGCGCAAAATCGTCGTAATCGTATCATTGGTGTAGCCTCGGTCATTTCCATAATTTGGAAATGACTGATGTTACGATGTTGTTCCTCATTCCAGCGGCAGCACACATCGCTGTGTGTGAAGCCGCAGGAGCAAGGAACATCACCTTACCTGCGTCCTGCGGCTCACGCCAGCTATGCGGAAGGAAGTAGGTGGGCGGGATGTTTTAGTCCCGCTCATCTCTGCCCCTCCACTTCTATTGGCCGCCTGCCGTGTGATGTCGCCATGACGCCGCACGACCCGCCCCCTTAATAAGGAGGCGGGTCACCGGCCAGAATGACGTTGCAGGGCAGGTGAGTGCATGTGAAGCTGGCGTAGCGATAATGTTCGCTATGCCAGCTATGACCATGATATCGCAGCTGCGACGGGGGCGGGGACTATCAAGCTCGGTATCGCAAGCATCGGCGTGCGATGTCGTAGTATGCAAAGTGCACCTTAGAGTAGTCAGACTGTGGAAAGCCCTAACACAAGAGGTAGTAATGGCAGATACTATAACAGCTTTTAAAAAGGGATGGAGGATTTCCTCAGTACACACAATATTGTTGGTTATAAATTATATAGTGACAAAATGTAGAATTGGTGGAGGAAGGTTGAACTAGATGGACCTAGGTCTTTTTTCAACCTATCTAACTATGTAATGATTGTTTAGCACTTTTGCATTAGTTTGCCAGCATCTGATCCTATCACTTTGATGTTATGGGTGTTGGGTACTACTGGATAACCCCTACTAAATCATTTCAGAGCTTCAATCTCCTTTAGCAGAGACGCTGTTTTAACATTTTCAGGGCCAGTGTGACTGGAGAGTGACGTGACATTGCTGCAGCCAATGAGCGGCTGCATGTCACCTGCAGCCTTTACTGCATCATCAGAGCCAATGTCCACCGTGACAAAATATTAATGAGCTTTACCCAAAGAGTGGCCACGATTTGGCTGTAACCTACACGTTACAAAACAACGACTCGTCACTTCCCAAGAACAGTGGCACTACCATCACCAGAATGGTGTCACTGTCAGAGTTGAGTTTATTTTTTATTTTAATTTGGGGCCTTGAAATTATTATACTGAGGTTGGCCAGCAGTGAACAACCCCTTTAAAGAAACATACTGTGAAAGTGATCATATCATATAGAGGGTATTCATTTTATAGAAGGGGAATGTAGTGCAGATAGTGACCAGGGCACAAGTAATGAAATTGGGGGTGGTACGGGGGGAAGGGTTAGGACAGTTAATACAGTAAGGAGGAATAGAGGTACAGAGTCATACGTAACGTGCATGTACACTAATGCCCGAAGCCTCACAAATAAGGTGGAGGAATTAGAATTAATATTGTTGGAAGAAAATTATGATATAGTGGGGATATCAGAGACATGGCTGGATGAGAGCTATGACTGGGCTGTTAATTTACAGGGTTATAGTCTATTCAGGAATGACCGTACAAATAAGCGAGGGGGAGGTGTGTGTCTATATGTAAAATCATCCTTAAAACCCATCCTGCGTGACAACATATGTGAGGGTACTGAGAATGTAGAGTCCCTATGGGTGGAGATAAGGGGGGGGAGAATGAATAATAAAATACTGATAGGGGTGTGTTATAAGACGCCGAATATTATGGAAGAGGTAGAGAATCTCCTCATAAAGCAAATTGATAAAGCAGCGAGTCTCGGAGAGGTAATTATTATGGGGGACTTTAACTATCCTGATATAAATTGGGGAACAGAAACTTGCAGTTCCAGCAAAGGAAATAGATTTTTGATAACAATGAAAGATAATTACCTTTCACAAATGGTACAGGACCCCACAAGAGGGGAAGCACTACTAGACCTTGTACTAACCAATAGGCCAGACAGCATATCAAATATACAAGTTGGGGGTTACTTGGGGAATAGTGATCACAAAATAATAAGTTTTCATGTATTCTTTAGTAAGATGTATAGTAGAGGTGCTACAAGGACACTAAACTTCAGGAAAGCAAATTTTAAACGGTTGAGAGATGATCTTAGTGCAATAAACTGGGATGATGTACTAAGTAATAAAAGTACACAAAGCAAATGGGAGACTTTTATGAGCATCCTGAATAGGGTTTGTGCAGAAAATATACCCTATGGGAACAAACATGCTAGAAATAGGAGGAAACCCCTATGGCTAAATAGAGCTGTAAGGGAAGCAATAAAAGAAAAACAGAAAGCCTTAAAAGAATTAAAGAGGGTAGGTAGTGATGAGGCATTATATAATTATAGAAAATTAAATAAAATATGTAAAAGGCAAATTAAGTTAGCTAAGTTTGAGACAGAGAGACTCATTGCAAGAGAAAGTAAAAATAATCCTAAAATATTCTTTAACTACATCAACAGTAAAAAACTGAAAAGCGATAGTGTTGGCCCCCTTAAAAATAGTCTTGGTGAAATGGTGGAAGGGGATGAGGGTAAAGCCAACCTGCTGAATGAATTTTTTTCTACGGTTTTTATACAAGAAAATGCCATGGCAGATGACATGACCAGTGATGCCATAAATTCACCCTTGAATATTACCTGCTTAACCCAGCAGGAAGTACGCCGCCGCCTCGAAATCACTAAGGTTGACAAATCTCCGGGCCCGGATGGCATACACCCCAGAGTACTACAGGAATTGAGTTCTGTGATAGATAGACCATTATTTTTAATCTTCACAGATTCCTTAATAACAGGGTCAGTACCGCAGGACTGGCGCATAGCAAATGTGGTGCCAATATTCAAAAAGGGGACAAAAACTGAGCCGGGAAATTATAGGCCGGTAAGTTTAACCTCTACGGTTGGTAAAATCCTTGAGGGTTTCTTGAGAGATGCTATACTGGAGTATCTCAAGAAAAATAACCTTATGACAGAGTATCAACATGGGTTTATGAGGGATCGATCCTGTCAAACTAATTTGATCAGCTTCTATGAAGAGGTAAGTTCAAGCCTGGACCAGGGAAATGCAGTGGATGTTGTGTATATGGACTTTTCAAAAGCTTTTGATACGGTGCCACACAAAAGGTTGGTACATAAAATGAGAATAATGGGGATAGGGGAAAATATGTGTAACTGGGTTAAAAACTGGCTCAGTGATAGGAAACAAAGGGTGGTTATTAATGGTACGTACTCGGACTGGGTCTCAGTTCATAGTGGGGTACCACAGGGGTCAGTATTGGGCCGCTTCTTTTCAACATATTTATTAATGACCTTGTTGGGGGCATGCGGAGTAGAATTTCAATATTTGCAGATGATACTAAACTCTGCAGGGTAATCAATACAGAGGAGGATAATTTTATATTACAGGGAGATTTATGTAAATTGGAGAATTGGGCTGAGAAGTGGCAATTGAAGTTTAATGTAGATAAATGTAAGGTCATGCACTTGGGTAGAGGAAATAAAATTTATGATTATGTACTTAATTGTAGAACACTGGGTAAAACAGGCACAGAAAAAGACGGGTGTATGGGTGGATGGTAAACTTCACTTTAGTGGACAGTGTCAGGCAACTGCTGCCAGGGCTAATAAAATAATGGGATGTATTAAAAGAGGTATAAGTGTTCATGAAAAAATATAGTTCTACCTCTGTACAAGTCACTAGTGCGACCGCACTTAGAATACTGTGTACAATTCTGGTCACCGATATATAAGAAGGACATAGCTGAACTGGAGAGGGTGCAGAGAAGAGCGACCAAGATTATTAGAGGAATGGGTGGGCTGCAATACCAAGACAGGTTATTAAACTTGGGGTTATTTAGTCTGGAAAAACGAAGGCTTAGGGGGGATCTAATCACAATGTATAAATATATGAGGGGACAGTACAGAGACCTTTCCAAAGATCTTTTTACACCTAGGCCTGCGACTGGAACACGGGGGCATCCGCTACGTCTTGAGGAAAGAAGGTTTAATCATAATCACAGACGAGGATTCTTTACTGTACGAGCAGTGAGACTATGGAACTCTCTGCCGCATGATGTTGTAATGAGTGATTCACTACTAACATTTAAGCAGAGCCTGGATGCCTTTCTTGAAAAATTTAATATTACCAGTTATGTATATTAGATTTTATGACAGGGTATTGATCCAGGGAACTAGTCTGATTGCCGGATGTGGAGTCAGGAAGGAAATTTTTTCCCCATTGGAACTTGATTGTCACATTGGGGTTTTTTTGTTTTTTTTTGCCTTCCTCTGGATCAACATGTTAGGCTACGGGTTGAACTAGATGGACTTAGAGTCTCCCTTCAACCTTAAAACAACTATGAAACTATGAAACTATATATCATTAGTTGTTGGAAATTTAATTAAAGGGGTTGTCCAAGATTTAAAAATATGGCTGCTTTTTAATTACAGAAACAGCGTCACACATATTTATTGGTTTGAAGTGGCATTGCAACTCAGTTGTATTCAATAGAAACCTGTCACACTGCATTTAGCTGGGAACTCATCTGACCATGTTCACACAGCAGAGTCTGACACTAAAATCCAGGTCTCTTGTTAGGCTTCTGAGTTTCTCCCTCTCAAATTATATCTTGTAGTGTTATCGGACCTTGTACTGTGGTGTTTCAGTAGCAGGATATCTTCTTGTATGTTATTTGCTGTGTTGTGGAAATATGCTTGATGTCTGTTTATTTCCTCCCTGGTCTTTATTTCCACATGAGCACGTATTGGCTATACCCCTGTGTGTGCTTGCAGTGAGTTTGAGTTTTGCTTTTTCTCTGTCTATCTTTTTGTGTGGGATTAATTATTCCTTTCTCGGTCCTTCCCGGGGGTGGGAGAGAGGGGGTATTAGAGCAGGGGCGGCCAGGAGCAGGGCTAGGCTGGCGGTCCATACCTCTTCACCATCAGAAGTACCTCTGGGATAAGGGACAGCTAAGGCCCCCCTAACCTCGGGGCAAATCTAAGTGCCTGGTTATCCCCTTATTGCACATGACAAAACCAGACAAAACCCATATACCATTTGAGAGAAAGCAGACATGTTTCTTTAAGCCTGTAGCTGAGATATGGTAGTTATGGAAAAATGGCGCACATCAGACCTGATTTAAAGCATAGTGTCCAAAATATGGGCACATCTCAGTTTCTGTAGACCACCCAGACCTCATATGGTCAACTTACCCAAACTTGGATCGTGTCATCTGAGTTTAACTGCAACTATAATATGGATATTATGAGTAAATTCAAGCAGCTTTATACAGTATGGTGGATATCTGTGGGTTGACTAAAAGCTTTAAAATGTTACTTTGCCACCATTCTCTGTATATATTCTTTATATGACCCAACGACCTATATACCAATATACATAAGAACAAACAGGCTGTACAAGCTATTGTCAGACAGCAGGAAATAAAAATATTCTGGCATATTTCATAGTTTTTTTTCTTAATTCTCCTAGTACATTTCCCCTACAGCTTGGATGTTGACGTGATAACATTACAAATGATAACTCCCGTTTGTTTAATTTTGGAAAATTTTCAGTGTTTTGGCCTTTTCTGAATTTGACGCTTCGCACTAAAATATTATAGGGAACAGATCCAGACACCCTCTTTATTTATATCTTGCTGGCTTGTGGCTATATCTTAAGGAACACAACCGCTGTCATGGAAAATGTGAGCTGTATTCAACACAAAAGAACAGATGAGTCAAGACTGGAGGCAGCTAGAACAATACACTCTTCTTATCATGCTGAGGTTAAGGTGCCATATGACGGATCCTCCAAGTATATACAGACTCTGTGTTGGGTCACAAATATTTAGTGTCTTATTATCCAAAAGAACAGAACACGAGATAATGTTGCAGTATATTAGGATGAGAGGTTACTAACAAGTCTTTTGTTGGTTCAGTGCGTCTTGTCATATATTTGTTAAGCTTAAAGGGGCGGTCCAAAGTCAAATTAAATTTCCATCTGCATCTTTATCTATTTAGGGCTGTGATCTAAGCTATTTTCTAATATACTTGTATTAAAGCTTCCCTACTGTTCCCTAACTACACTATCTAACTTCTATTCTATTTTTTCCTATTTCCTGTCTGAAGACACTTTGCTTGAGAATCCCAGTGCATGCTGGGATACTCAAACGAAGCATCATAGGGGCAGAGGCTGCAGCCACTGTCACAGCCTCTGCCCCCTCCCTGAAATGAAGCATCATCAGTAGTGATGGGCAGTCTCGCTCTTTTTGATGATCTGGCTCCATTGGCAACACTCACCAAGAGAGTCTGATCTTTTGAATTCCTAAATGGATCCCTATTAAATATGTATTCACACCAGGTGAACACATATTTAAGATGATGTTAACGAGGTTTAAACCCCACCCACTTACAAACAGCCAATTACATAGACCAGTGGCCAGGATTTGATTTGGTGGATGGGGTTTTATCCACTGAACACCTGAATTGTATGCCCAGTGAGAGCCAAAAAGAGAATTTAGAGGCTCTCACTGGGATGCCAGCTCCTCTCATTCACTGCAGGGAGCTGGCTTTTTGTATCAGATCATTCACAAAGGACAAATCACTAGTCATCAGTGACACTCATTTCAGGGGCTACTCTGTCCCTGCTGAATCTCTCCCTGCTCATTGTGCACTGTGCAATCTCCACAGTGACAGCATCCGCTTTGTTGTAGAGCTCAAATCAGTAATAATATGCTGGCAATAGAGTGATGTTTATACCCGGCATGCAGCATCACCCCCTCATGTGATGTCACTGGTCTCCCGCATGCCGGTATTGACACCACACTGTTGCTGAAAGATTATTATTGATGTTAGCTGACAACTGAGTGGATGCTATTGACACACCCACCAGGGCCGTGGGGCACTCAGAACCAGGTCGGGGTTCTGTTCTGGGAGGTCACGGCGGCAGGGCCTGACTCTGTAACTCTGGCGGTGTCGTTTATTAAATGAGTGATGAGATAGGGGATATTTACAGGGAACAAGTCATGATGCCACCCGGGGTATGCGGCAAGATATGGGCCGCCGCTGCCATTCAGTTCCCCTGGGATCGGTGGTGATGCAGCAGAGGTGGTTCAGCTCTCCACGGGTAGAGCTTAACCCCAGGGCAGTTGATCGTGTATGATGGAGGAATTAATAGGGTGCAGGACCGAAGACGCAGGCAATAACTCCAGGAAACAGCGAGAATGCAGTCATTAGGTCTTTTACTCACAGTTTGTCAGTTCCAGATTATCACGTCCGATTTAACGCTGCCCTTGGAGCGCGGGGTCCTGCTGTGATGTGATCCCAAGTAATTTGGAGCACAAGACCCGTGTTCCTTTCTGTAAAAGCCTTTCCTGGTCGTCTTCCTGTGCTGGCCTCTCTCGCCTGCCCCATGCCTCACACACAGTGCCCTGAGCCAGTCCCCACGGACCCTTTCTTGGGCAGCTTCTTGCTCTGTCCCCTGGTACTACCTGGTCACCTTCCAAAGAATTTATCTGTGGTAGCGGCTTTGGCACATAAATATACCTCAGCCTTTGCTAGCTGAGCCTGGTGGTTCTCCACTAGTCTAGGGACCGGTTCCCACTTGCAGCCAAGTCCCTCCACAGCGGTCAGTTGGCTGTGGATGTGAGCCCTTAGGTGAATCTCTCACTTCCCATGGCTCTAGGACCCCTTCTTCCTTTTCTTTCTGATCTTCCACCTAGTCATAGGACGAGCTTTGGTCCCCAGGACCTCTCCCCTTTGCTTTCTACTTCGTTCTCTTCTCTCTTGCACGGTTATGAGTGTCATCCTACTAACTAACTCTACTTCCAGACTGGTGCCGGGACTGTGTCCTCCCCAAGTAGCAATCTCGCCCTAACCATGGCCTAATGGAGTGTAGCCAATCTAATGTGGGCGTCACACGAGATGAGCTATAGCGTGATGCATCGTCGGGGTCACGGTTTTCGGGACGCAAATCCGGCATCGCTTGCGACATCGTTTCGTTTGACACCTCCGAGCGACGCAGAATCGCTCACAAATCAAGTTGTGCACTCGTCGCTTATTTTTAAAAAATTGTTTATTTTTAATGGCGCTGGTTGTTCATCGTACCCGGGGCAGCACACATCGCTCCGTGTAACACCCCGGGAACGATGAACACAGCTTACCTGCGTCCCGCGGCTCCCGCTGGCAATGCAGAAGGAAGGAGGTGGGCGGGATGTTTACGTCCCGCTCATCTCCGCCCCTCCGCTTCTATTGGCCGGCCGCTGTGTGACGTCGCTGTGACGCCGAACGTCCCTCCCCCTTCAGGAAGTGGATGTTCGCCGTCCACAGCGAGGTCGCTCAGCAGGTAAGTACGTGTGTAGGGGGTTTAACAACTTTGTGCGCCGCGGGCAACTAATTGCCCGTGACGCACAAACGACGGGGGCGGGTACGATCTCTCGTGCAGTCGCATGATAGATCGTACCGTGTGAAGCCCGCATAAGAGTGTGTGTGTGTTGTGATCTGTGTGCTCCTCCTTACCATAGAATGGGGTATCATACCTCTGGCTGAGGTGCAGTAACCTCTGTAGCGAATGGACCCTCAGGGGTGCCACACTGTCACTGTGCATAGCACACAGTGCATAGCAAGAATGGAGAGACAAAGCAGGGACACAGCAGGGATGAGCATAGCCCCTGAAATGAGCGTCACTGATGATGCTTTGTTTGAGGGAGGGAGCAGAGGCTGTGATAGAGACGGCAGCCTCTGCCCCCTGATGATGCTTAGTTTGGGTATCCTAGCATGCAGTGGGACTCTCAAACGAAGAGTCATCAGACAAGAAATAGGGAAAAATAGAACAGCAGTTAAATAGTCTAGTTATGGAATGGTAGGGCATTTTTAATATAAGTATATTAGAAAATAGTTTAGTTTACAGTCCTACATAGATAGGGATTTAGTTTGACTTTGGACCACCCCTTTAAACATGCCATAAAAACATTAGTCAGCAGAGGGGTCACTAGAAGTTCCTGGCCCCTGGCAGGGCCACTGCCCTGATGGCATTGGCACTCTAACGAATAATTGCCCATGCAGCCTGCTTTCTAGGCAGTGGAGCTCCACTGCCTAATAGGAAATATAGCCTTAGCCCTTGATGCAAGAATCACTTGGCATCAGCTAAATAAATCTTTTACCTCTGCAACTTAAACAACTTATTCTTGTGAGGTCAGTGTACAAGAATAATTATTACAATGTTAGAGAACCTGGTTAGTGCACACAATGATTTCCCACGATAAGCTTAATAAAATATATGAAATCATAGAAAGGGGTTATTGCATAAAGTAATAGGTAGTGGAGTGGTGGTATGTACTTGGTGCTGGTTGAGCTTGGGATGATTCTCAAAAGTCAGTAGAAAGTAAAATCAACAGCATTCGTTGCTTTCAAATACTTCACAGAATACTTTATTGATGTATCAAATGCATCTTCCATTTCTGGGGTCCACACCTTTTGGATTTGCCAGGTCAGAGCTGAGATGGGGAGAATCCCAGAGGAGAAATGCAGGATGAATTACATATAATAATTGGTAAAACGGAGGAACTGCTGGATCACTTTCAACCCGTCGGGCTGAGGCCACTTCAACGCCACCGAGACCTTGTCTGGATCCATCCTCAGACCAGTGTCTGAGATTATTTAGCCTAGGAAAGGTAGAGAAGACCCCTCAAAGAGGCACTTCTCGTATTTGACAATTTTCCCTTTGTCTCAGCAGCACCTGGCGACCATTTCTCCTGCACGTGGGCAGATCGGGAGAAAACGTCACGATGTCGTCCAGGTGCACTACCATGCATGAGTAGAGCAGATCTCGGAATATATCGTTGGTGAATTCCTGGAAGACTGCTGGGGTATTGCTGAGCCCGCATGGCATTACCTGAAACTCATAGTGGCCGTCACAGGTATTGAAGGCAGTCTTCCATTTGTCACTTGATCGTATCTGGACAAGGTAATACACACCACAGAGGTCTCATTTGGAGAAAAGCCTGGAACCTCTAAGGTGGTCGAACAATTCTGGTATAAGCGGCAGCATATGTTTATTCTTTACCGTAATTTGGTTGAGACCTCTATAGTCGATACATGGCTGAAAAGACCCGTCTTTTTTCTTTACAAAGAAGAATCCGGCTCCAGCCTCAGAGGAGGACTTTTGAATGAATCATCCTGCCAGATTCTCCTTAATGTACTCAGACATCGCTTGAGTCTCAGACTGAGACAGAGGGTAGATATGACCGTAAGGAGGAGTTGAATCAGGAAGGAGGTTGATAAGACAGTCATACGGTCTATGTGGAGGCAAGTTCTCAGCCTCCTTTTTGTCAAAGATGTCTGCATAGGACCAGTAGGTGGACAACAGCTCCAGAAGATTAGAGGGTTTCACAGGCGACCAAGCAGGTTGCATGGAAACAAGGCAACTTTCATGGCAGGAGTGACCCCAGCTGAGCATCTCACCGAATCTAAAGTCCAAACCAGTTCATGCTTCCGAAGCTATGGCAGGCCTAGTAACAGAGGATAAGACCTTCCCGGTAACGTGGAAGGCAAATTTCTCCGTATACAACATTCCCACCCAAACGACAACTTGCTCGATGATGAACTGGACAGCCTCAGACAGGGGCCTTCCATCCGTTTACCACACAGCAATGGGAATTTGCAGCTGAAGAACAGGAATCTAATACCGATCCACAATGGCCTGCTGAATGAAATTCTAGACGGAACCAGATTTCAGTAAGGCCCTTTTTTAGAATCGGGTGTCTCGTCATATGAAGGAATGGAGAGAATTTGCTCTCACCTAGGGTGGCCTCTCCTACTGAACTTAGACTGGACAGTTTCCTGACTTCTTCAGACAGAAGCGAATCAGATGCATTGGACTTCTGCTGTATAAGCACCCTTCACTGGTTTTACGGATTTCACGGTGGCGACTCGCCAAAAGCACTTGGTCCAACTCCATGGGCTCAGAGGAAGCAGTGGAGGCTGAGGCTACAGGTAGCGGCATGATGGGCCTCTGGAATGAAGGAGCCAAACACAACGACCTCTTCACCCGGTTCATCTCTTTGGATCGTCTTAGAACTGAAGGTTGATGCAGATAGCCAGCGATACTAGGTTGTCCAGAGAAGATGGCACATCCCGACCCATCAGCTCATTCTTTATCCTTCCAGACAATCCTTCCCAGAAGATAGCCACCTGTGTTTTGTTATTCCGGCCCAGCTAGGAGGATGAGGGAAGGAACCGTATGGCATACTGACATACAGTGAGGAGCCTTTGGCGGAGTCTGAGTAGCGAGGATGCGGCAAAAGAAAGTCGACCCAGCTCATCGAGCACCTTACAAAACGTCTCCAAGAAGACCGGCAGGTTCTGGATAATTGGATCATTGGGTTGATCCAAGCCAGGGCTTTGCCACTCAGTTGTGACCATCATAAGGGTGACTTTGATCCGAGTAGAAGAGATATGACAACAGCTTGAAGTGCAGGGAGCACTGGTTTATGAAGCCTCTGCATAATTGGGGATCACCGTCAAACCATGGAGGGGACAACAGACGAAGACGGGAACTTGTCATGCTTTCTAGAAACTCCAAGAGATACTTCCATTAAACTATGTCAAAAGGACCTATAACAGTTGATAGATCTTTCACCAACTTAGATAAAACCACCACCACAGTCACCTTCGTTGACTCCAGTTTATCAAAAAACTTTAATGATAATAATGAACACTAGAGAATATACTTTTGGTCCTGATTCAGCAAAGTTTTTCAACCAGAATTTTGGCACAAAACACCTTGAAAAGTTTCAAAATTTAGCGACTTTTCATGAGTCCAAGCCAGATTCAAGAGAATTCTAGGAAAATGGGCACAAGTAACATTCAATATTTATATATATTTTATATGATGCATATTTTTATACCTCTTCCTAAGGTTCCAGCTGCTGTTTCTTTGGGTAAGGCACAGACTTAAAATGTACATGTTTTTATGTTAACAAATTTTAATAGAAAAGTTTGATGCTTTCTAAAATGGAACAATTTGTTTTATTCCTCTTAGTTGTCATGGAAAAGAACTAAATCTGGAAGAAATGACTGCCAAAAATAAAGATACATTTGCAATACCTCATCAATTTAAGTTCCTTAAGAATAACCTAAAAGTTTCTTAATATATATATATATATATATATATATATATATATATATATACTGTGTGCGGGTGTATGTACCGTACATATATGTGTGCAATATATATATATATATATATATATATATATATATATATATATACAGTATATATGGTATATTCAGGTGCATCTCAATAAATCAGAATTTCATCATAAAGTTAATTTAATTCAGTAATTAAATACAAAAATGGAAACGCATATACGAGTATTGTATAGAGTCATTACACACAGAGTGATCTATTTCAAGTGTTTATTTCTGTTAGTATTGATGATTATGGCTTACAGCAAATGAAAACCCAAAAGTCATTATCTCAGAAAATTAGAATATTATATAAGACCAACTGAAAAAATTATTTTAAATTCAGAAATGTTGGCGCCTACTGAAAAGTCTGTACAATAAATGCCCTCAATACTTGGTCGGGGCTCCTTTTGCATGAATTACTGCATCAATGCGGCATGGCATGGAGGTGATCAGCCTGTGGCACTGCTGAGGTGTTATGGAAGCCCAGGTTGCTTTGATAGTAGCCTTCAGCTCGTCTGCATTGTTGGGTCTGGTGTCTCTCATCTTCCTCTTGACAATATCCTATAGATTGTCTGTAGGGTTTAGGTCAGGCGAGTTTCCTGGCTAATCAAGCACAGAGATACTGTGGTTATTAAAGCAGGTATTGGTACTTTTGCCAGTGTGGACAGGTGCCAATGTGGCGCCCCAGGACCTGGTCGCCACAACAGCATTGACCCATCAAAGGGTTAATGCTGAGCCTGGAGGTAATTGGGGGAATCTTTGGCCAGTAAGTTTAACATCCAACGCAGTTCCTCCCTCAGGCCAGCAGGGGGAGCTCTGAACCTGGAATTCCAGGGAGCATTCCGTAAGCCTGACCTGAGGGAGGGGTTAGTGGTCAGTCTGTAGAGAGGAAGCAAAGAGAGCAGACGCAGAGTGTGCTGTCTTGTGGAACTGGGGCCTGGAGCTGGAGTAGCTTGGCCCAGTGAAGCAAGAATTGCAGAGAGGCATAGAAGAGACTCAGACATCGGAGTCTGTGGTTGCCAGGGTATAAAATCCTTCCCTGGTGGCCGAATCCGGAGGGCAGGAGAGCTGCAAGCCCCCTGGCCCAGCAGCAATCTGAAGGTACAGCTGCATCCCAAGGGCCCGGTGTGGACTCCTGCAGAGAAGCACCAGAGAGGGCCTGTGCAGCCTACCACACAGAAAAAGGGACGAACCACCGGTCCCAGCAGCAAGAGGGCCATTGCTAAATTCAGAGTGCAGGGTCCTATAGAAGAAAAGAAAGATCAGGGAGTAGGCCTCATACTCAACTGGCCAAAGAGATCACCCCCAGGCACTTCCAGGCCGGCCGGATCATCTTTTCCACCTGTGACGGTCTCCCTGGACTAAACTGTTGCCAAGTAAAAGAGGAGAAGGTAAAGAGACTGTTGTTTGTGCCTGTTTCTTTCATGCCTGTCGGCCCTGCACCGTGTTTTTCACACAACACCATAGACTCTCACGAGCACCAACAGTGTCCCCGGGGCACCGCTCCACCTGTGGGGAGCAGTACCACCATTGCTGCCATATCATCACCCCGGAGGCCTCACCAGCAGCGGCAGCTTAATAGCCGCATACCACAGGTGGCGTCACGAACACAAACCCCAAGTCACCAGCCATATTTAACTGACACCCACCAGGGCCACGGAGCCGGGCCCCGCCACCACTGACTACCTCTGGACTAGTCCGGCCCGGCACCGGGTGTCCCATAGCCCTGGGGTGGGCGAGTCAACTTTGGCGTCACGAACAGGATTTCGTGCCCGGTCCCACCGGGTACTGTGCGCCTGCAGAAACTGTGCTTAAAAGACTGTGTTACTGTTTGCAAACTGCCGCCGCCATTAGCCTCGCTGAGCGCAGGCAGAAGGGGGGCGTGCCTGACAGAGCGCGAAGGGAGCGCACCATCAGAGCAGAGCGCCGTTAACCCCGCGCTACCCGGAAGAAATTTTGTGAATGGAGCCTGGTGAGGTTCACTAAGGGGGAGGAAGATGTCCGACACAGAGGGAGAGCAGGTGGCTGCCATAGCCCGAGACGCCGCAGCACCAGCCGAAGCAATCCCAGTCGCCATCGCCCCAGCCCCTGCTGTAGCGCCGGTAATGCCGATCACAATGCCGTACATCCCGGGAGCAGAATGGCTGCCGCAGTACTCCGGGGAGTCACATACCCTGAGCGACTTCAGAGAAAGGCTGCACAGCTTGTTTAGAGTGTATCCGCTGACTGAGAGCCAGAAGGTGGGCATATTAATGGGGCAGCTAGCCGGCGCAGCCCAGCGTGAAGTGAAGTCCTGGCCTGATACAGATAAAGGGACAGCAACCCAGATACTGGCCAAGTTAGAGTACTTTTGACACCCGCACCGCAGCAGAGATAAAGATGAGATTCTTTGGGTGCAAACAACGGGCCACAGACAGCATACGGGACTATGCCTTAAACCTGCAGGAGGCCCTGAAAGCAATTAAACAGGTGGACCCAGAGAGTGTACGTGAAGAAGACAAACTCCTAACTGAGCAGTTCATAGAAGGGCTCCTGTCAGATGCCCACAAGACCCAGCTGCGTATCATGGTCCTGCAGAACCCTGCTCTGGACTTTGCAAAGTTTAAGGATCAGGCCATCCGGGTACTGAGAGAATCTACACCGAATGACCCAGTACCCCTCCGGCCTCTTGCTATCACGTACCCCGGGGTGGTGCCTGTAACACGAGCCGCTGCAGGGGCTGAGGCGCAGACCCTGGATAAGGATCCCACTGCAGAGCTCAGACAGCAGGTCCAGGAGCTGACCAAGACTGTAGCTGCCCTTGCCAAGACCGTGCAGTCTCTACAAGCGACCCCATCGCCTGCAAGAATCGAGTTGGCCTCCAGCCCAGATGACGTCCCATGGATGCGACAGAGGAGGATTCCGCCGACCCGAGGTAAAGACACAGACCGGTATGATTCAACGGGACAACCGATCTGCCGCCGCTGCAGCCAGGCGGGCCACATTGCAAGACACTGTCCTTTACATGGGCCGAGCCTGGGGCCAGGAGCCAACCCCCAGGTGTAAGGAAGCCCGGCTCAAACCCCAGTCACAGCAAGTATGTGGGAGGACGACCGGTCCTTCCTATTGTGCTGGATGGGATCCCTTTGAACGCCCTCCTGGATACGGGGTCCCAGGTAACAACCATCCCTTATAAACTGTACAAAAGATATTGGGCTGATTCAGACATTGACCATGGCCCAGATGATGATTTAACGATTGTGGCCAGTAATGGTCAGCCCTTGCCTCAAATTGGGTACAAGGAAGTAACCATTAAAGTGGGGCGGGTAGAATTGCCATGTCAGGGGATGATAATTGTAGATATTGATCGCAAGGAATCTAACCCACTGCTAACCATTGGTACAAATGTGATGGAAAATTGTATTGCCGAAGTGATAATTTTGTTGCAGCAGGCATCTGAAGGTGCCAGCTCCGGCAGCAGCGTGCCCTACAGAGGGAGATCAGAGCCCTGATGAGGAGGCAGCAGGTAGAGCTGGCCGGAGGAGAAATTGGCAGTGTGAGGGTAAGTGACCCCCTCCCCATTGCAATACCCCCAAGAAGTGAAATGTTGATATGGTGTCGGGCAGCAATAGGTCTCAAGGGTCAAGATTACCAGGCCTTGGTAGAACCGGTGTATTCAGACAGCAGGCCTGGAGTCCTGATAGCCAGAGGGGTAGCAGACGTCCGCAAGGGAAGAGTGCCCGTCCGTGTCCTGAATTGTGGGGAGGAGGAAGCCAAATTGCCCCGGTACGCCACTGTAGCAAAACTGTACACTGTCAGTAACAATACCATCAAAGCAGTGGAACCCTTTATCCCGTCCGACCAGGCGGAAGACAATGGCTCCAAGGGACAGTTGGAGGACTGGTGCCAAAAATTACATGTGGGCACCGACTCCACCCCCTTACACCAAAAGCATTGGGTTTACCGGGTGGTACAGGAGTACAAGCGGGTCTTCAGCAAACACCCCCTAGATTTTGGGCAGGTAAAAGGGGTTAAACATCAAATCCCCACGGGTGATCATCATCCCATTAAAGAGAGATACCGCCCTGTACCCCCAGCACAGTATCAGCGTGCCAAAGAAATGTTACGGGAAATGAAGGAGGCTGGGGTTATCAGAGATAGTTGTAGCCCCTGGGCAGCTCCACTAGTGCTCGTAAAGAAAAAAGATGGTACAATGAGAATGTGCGTAGATTACAGACAAATTAACCGCATTACACATAAAGATGCTTATCCACTACCCAGAATAGAGGAGTCACTAACAGCCTTAAAGTCAGCTAACTATTTCTCCACCTTGGATCTCACCAGTGGGTATTGGCAGGTTCCCGTGGCAGAGGTGGACAAGGAGAAGACTGCATTCACGACACCAATGGGCCTCTGCGAGTTCAACTGTATGCCATTCGGGCTCTGCAATGCCCCAGGGACATTCCAAAGGTTGATGGAGTGCTGCTTGGGCCATCACAACTTTGAAACCGTGCTGTTGTACCTGGATGACGTCATAGTCTACTCCAAGACTTATGAAGACCACCTGAGGCACTTAGCAGAAGTGTTCGAGTCCCTGTCGGAGTATGGCCTGAAGATAAAGCCGTCCAAATGTCACCTCTTGAAGCCAAAGGTACAGTACTTGGGTCATGTGGTCAGCGCAGAAGGTGTGGCACCTGATCCAGAGAAAGTCACCGTAATCAAGGACTGGCCAAGACCCACCACGGTGAAGGAGGTGCGGCAGTTCCTTGGGCTGGTGGGCTACTACCGAAGGTTCATTGATGGTTTCAACAAGATAGCAGCACCTCTTCAAGATCTCCTGGTGGGCCAGCCAAAGAAGGCTAAGAAGCAAAGCCCTCCATTTGAATGGAACAGCCAAATAGAAACGTCTTTTGTCCGGCTGAAAGGGGCTCTCACGGGAGAAGAAATTCTGGCCTACCCTGACTACAGCCAGCCGTTTGTACTGTACACAGACGCCAGCAACGTGGGCCTGGGAGCAGTTCTGTCCCAGGTGCAGGGAGGCAGAGAGAAGGTGATAGCTTATGCCAGTAGGAAGCTTCGTCCCACAGAAAGGAATCCAGAAAACTACAGTTCCTTCAAGCTGGAGTTCCTCGCTATTGTTTGGGCAGTGACTGAACGCTTCAAGCACTATCTGGCGTCGGCCAAGTTCACCATCTTCACGGACAACAATCCATTGACACATCTGGCAACAGCCAAGCTAGGTGCGTTGGAGCAGCGATGGATGGCCCGGCTGTCTAACTTTGACTTTACCATCAAGTACCGGGCTGGCAAGAAGAATAACAATGCTGATGCGCTGTCCAGAATGCCTCACTTACCCGAGTCTGGAGAAGACCTGGATGAACTCGAAGAGATAGAGTTACCGGCTTTCCATCACCAAGGTGTTTCCCAGTGTGAGCATGCTGTAGGAGAGAAGCGCTCGAGCCAGCACGAGGTCTCGGTCAACCCATTACTCCACCATAATTGGGAAGAAACACAGAACGGTGACCAGGCCGTGCGATTGGTCAAAGAAAAGCTAGCACAAGCTGAGACCCATCTTGGCCCAGATGCTCCAGAAGAAGCCCAGCAACTGTGGAAGGAGAGGGGACGACTGTTCACCTACCAAGGCAAGCTATGCAAGAGATATATCAACTGGCGAATGAATGAACTCATCTGGCAGACAGTGGTCCCACAAAGGGATGCGCCAATGGTCCTAGCAGCTTACCATGATAAAGCAGGACACTTCGGGTGGAAGAAGTTGGAGACCCTACTCCGTGATCGGTTCTACTGGGTGCACATGAGAAAGACAGTCGAGAAGTGGTGCCGAGACTGTTGTCCGTGTAACCTGAGGCGGAAAGATGGTGCCAGTCAGAGGTCTCCCCTACAGCCAATTGTCACGAAGCAGCCCCTGGAGTTGGTGGCCCTGGACCACGTGAAGTTAACACCAAGCCGGTCAGGCTATGTGTACGCCCTCAACATTGTGGACCATTACTCTCGTTTCATGGTAGTAGTGCCGGTGAAAGACCAGACAGCCAGAACAGCAGCTAGAGCATTTAAAGCATACTTTTGTCGACCTCACGGTTATCCGGAAAGGGTACTGACTGATCAAGGTCCTGCATTCGAGGCAGAAGTGTTCCAAGAGTTCTGTAACATGTACGGTTGTAAGAAAATCAGAACAACACCGTACCACCCCCAAACCAATGGATTGTGCGAGAAGATGAACCATGTGGTTATTGATATGCTCAAGACTCTACCTCTGGAAGAAAGAAACCAATGGCCAGAGAAGTTACCAGATCTGGTAGACCTGTATAACCATATCCCAGTAAACTCGACCAACTGCAGCCCTGCTTACTTGATGCGAGCAAGACCTGGCAAGTTACCTGTAGACTTTGAGATGGGAACTGTGTCACCTGAAGCGGTTCAAGAGATAGAAGATTGGGATACAGAGCAACAACAGCAGTACCGCAAAGTCCAGGAATGCGTAGAAAAGAGCCTGTCCCAAGCAAGAACGAGACAAGAGCAGAACTACAATCAAACAGCCCCTGCAACTCCCTTAGCACCGGGAGAACAGGTCCTCAAGAAAAAGCAGAGGGCGCATAAATTAGATGATCAGTGGGAGAATGAACCCTACACAATTATTCCCTCCAACCTTGACAATAGTAAGGTATGCCTCATAAGCAAAGATGAAGGCAGGACCTATCAAACAGTTTCTAGAGACCGCCTGAAAGCGTGCCCTGAGCGGTGCAAGATCCAAAAAGGAGTGGAAGAAATTCAAGAAAAAAAGGAAGAGATGATACAAACTATCCTTGGCAAATTCCCCAAAACTTGGACCCGAATAAATAATGCCATAGTGGTACCAGTCTTGACGTTCCCGCAGTTGGTCGAGCCAGAGACAGAAGAGGTTCCAGATCCACCTAAGGAACTGTCCGCCCCAACACAAGATGACACGCCAGCAGTGGAACAGGAGAATCAACCCCCTGTCAGTGGTGGACCTGTCATACCCTTGGCGACTCTCAGACCACGTAGGCAATCATCATGCATACCTATCAGGGTTAGGCCTACCTGTAGTGCTGAGGTAGAAGACACACCAAGTAGTCAGGGACAAACACCAGAGCTACGCAGGTCCCAACGCAGCACTCGGGGACAGCCCCCTCCAAGGTATAGAGAGTAAAAAGAAAGAGTACTTATTAGAATGTAAATAGTTATGTGAAATGTCTGTAATGTTGTGTATAAAATGTTTTTTTTTTTTTTACTAAGTAAATGGACAATTGGGTCACTGGACTATGAGTGGCCAACACTTTAATTGTTCATAGTTAGCACCAGTGTGCTCAGCACCCCTGAAGAAAAACCCGTCCGGCGTGCATAGAGTGGGGTCATCAATGCTCTGACGCACGCCCAGAGCCTACGTTAGGGGTTTTATCACGGCGGGTCCCCCATGGAGCAGTGTAATGGACACCCGGCAGGGAGCCACACTGGACTCTTATAGTTGTTTAAGGTTGTAACATGTTTTGTTTTGTTTTCTTCAGTCCGGGAGAACTGAGTTTAACTAAGGGGGAGTGTGGCGCCCCAGGACCTGGTCGCCACAACAGCATTGCCCCATCAAAGGGTTAATGCTGAGCCTGGAGGTAATTGGGGGAATCTTTGGCCAGTAAGTTTAACATCCAACGCAGTTCCTCCCTCAGGCCAGCAGGGGGAGCTCTGAACCTGGAATTCCAGGGAGCATTCCGTAAGCCTGACCTGAGGGAGGGGTTAGTGGTCAGTCTGTAGAGAGGAAGCAAAGAGAGCAGACGCAGAGTGTGCTGTCTTGTGGAACTGGGGCCTGGAGCTGGAGTAGCTTGGCCCAGTGAAGCAAGAATTGCAGAGAGGCATAGAAGAGACTCAGACATCGGAGTCTGTGGTTGCCAGGGTATAAAATCCTTCCCTGGTGGCCGAATCCGGAGGGCAGGAGAGCTGCAAGCCCCCTGGCCCAGAAGCAATCTGAAGGTACAGCTGCATCCCAAGGGCCCGGTGTGGACTCCTGCAGAGAAGCACCAGAGAGGGCCTGCGCAGCCTACCACACAGAAAAAGGGACGAACCACCGGTCCCAGCAGCAAGAGGGCCATTGCTAAATTCAGAGTGCAGGGTCCTATAGAAGAAAAGAAAGATCAGGGAGTAGGCCTCATACTCAACTGGCCAAAGAGATCACCCCCAGGCACTTCCAGGCCGGCCGGGTCATCTTTTCCACCTGTGACGGTCTCCCTGGACTAAACTGTTGCCAAGTAAAAGAGGAGAAGGTAAAGAGACTGTTGTTTGTGCCTGTTTCTTTCATGCCTGTCGGCCCTGCACCGTGTTTTCCACACAACACCATAGACTCTCACGAGCACCAACAGTGTCCCCGGGGCACCGCTCCACCTGTGGGGAGCAGTACCACCATTGCTGCCATATCATCATCCCGGAGGCCTCACACAGCAGCGGCGGCTTAATAGCCGCATACCACAGGTGGCGTCACGAACACAAACCCCAAGTCACCAGCCATATTTAACTGACACCCACCAGGGCCACGGAGCCGGGCCCCGCCACCACTGACTACCTCCGGACTAGTCCGGCCCGGCACCGGGTGTCCCATAGCCCTGGGGTGGGCGAGTCACCAAGTCCTGCTGGAAAATTAAATTTCCATCTCCAAAATGCTTGTCGGCAGAGGGAAGCATGAAGTGCTCTAAAATTTCCTTGTAGACGGCTGCGCTGACTTTGGACTTGATAAAACACAGTGGACCTACACCAACAAATGACATGGTTCCCCAAACCATCACTGACTGTGGAAACCTCACACTAGACCTCAGCAGCTTGGATTGTGTATGTCTCCACTCTTCCTCCAGACTCTGGGACCGCGATTTCTAAATGAAATGCAAAATGTACTTTCATCTGAAAACAACACCTTGGAGCACTAAGCAACAGTCCAGTTCTTTTTCTCTTTGGCCCAGGTAAGACGGTACCTGTGTTGTCGTGTGACATAAGGAATGCGACAGTTGTAACCCATGTCCTGGTTACGTCTGTGTGTGGTGGCTCTTGATGCACTGACTCTAGCAGCAGTCCACTCCCTGTGAATCTCCCCCAAATTTTTGAATGGCCTTTTCTTAACAATCCTATCAAGGCTATGGTTATCTCGGTTGCTTGTGCACCTTGTTCTACTACACTTTTTCCTTCCACTCAACCTTTCATTAATATGTTTGGATACAGCACTTTGTGAACAGCCAGCTTCTTTAGCGTCTTTTGTCAGTGACTGTCTTCTGGACATCTGTCAAGTCAGCAGTCTTCCCCATTATTGTGTGGCCTATTGAACCAGACTAAGGGGTACTTTGCACACTACAACATCGCAAGCCGATGCTTGCGATGCCGAGCGCGATAGTCCCCACCCCCGTCGCAGCTGCGATATCTTGTGATTGCTGCTGTAGTGAACATTATCGCTACGGCAGCTTCACATGCACTCACCTGCCCTGCGACGTCGCTCTGGCCGGCGAACCGCCTCCTTACTAAGGGGGCGGGTTGTGCGGCGTCACAGCGACGTCACACGGCAGGCGGCTAATAGAAGTGGAGGGGCGGAGATGAGCAGGACGTAAACATCCCGCCCACCTCCGTCCTTCCGCATAGCCGGCGTAAGCCGCGGTGACGCGGGTAGGAGATGTTCCTCGCTCCAGTAGCTTCTCACACAGCGATGTGTGCTGCCGCAGGGGAACGAGGAACAACATTGTACCGTCGCTGCAGCGACATTATAGAAATGTCGGACGCTACACCGATGATACGATTACGACGCTTTTACGCTCGTTAATTGTATCATAAAGGATTTACACACTACGATATCGACAGCGACGCCGGATGTGCGTCACTTTCGATTTGACCCCACCGACATAGCACCTGCGATATCGTAGTGTGCGAAGTACCCCTAAGGGACCATTTTAAATGCTTTGGCTATATGCGCCCGCTGCGTTTTTTGCCATGTTTTTTGGGTGCGTTTTTGTTCTAAAAACTGCATGAATTTCCTTCCCCAGCAAAGTCTATGAGATTTTATTTTTGCTGTCCGCACAGTGCAGGTTTTTTTAGCTACGTTTTTGTGGTGACCACAAAGATGCAGCATGTCAATTCTTTTTACGTTTTTCACTCATCGAATGCATTGGACAAAAACGCAGCAAAAAAAACACATCAAAACGCATAAAAAACCACACTAAAATGTGCAAAAACGCATTCATTTTTTATGCGTTTTTCATGTGGGTGTGTTTTTGTGCGGTTATTTTTTGGGCCAAAAATACTGCATCTTTCTGGTCAGAAAAAAACGCAGCGTGTGCACATAGCCTTAGGAAGCCTTTGCAGGTGTTTTGTGGTAATTATTTTCATTTTCTGAGATAATGACTTTTGGGTTTTCATTGGCTGTAAGCCATAATCATCAACATTAACAGAAATAAACACTTGAAATAGATCACTATGTGTAATGACTCTATATAATATGTGTTTCCATTTTTGTATCAAATTACTAAAATAACCCCTGAAATGAAGGGATTGAGTTTAAAGGGAACCTGTCACCACTTTTTTGAACTATAAGCTGCGGCCACCACCAGTGGGCTCCTACAGTGCCTACAAGTAGTATTCAACCCCCTGCAGATTTAGCAGGTTTACAGATTCGGAATTAACTTGGAATTGTGACATTTGGACTGTAGATCAGCCTGGAAGTGTGAAATGCACTGCAGCAAAAAAGAATGTTATTTCTTTTTTTTTATTTTTTTAAATTGAGAAAAGTTTATTCAGAGGGTCATTTATTATTCAACCCCTCAAACCACCAGAATTCTGTTTGGTTCCCCTAAAGTATGAAGAAGTATTTCAGGCACAAAGAACAATGAGCTTCACATGTTTGGATTAATTATCTCTTTTTCCAGCCTTTTCTGACTAATTAAGACCCTCCCCAAACTTGTGAACAGCACTCATACATGGTCAACATGGGAAAGACAAAGGAGCATTCCAAGGCCATCAGAGACAAGATCGTGGAGGGTCACAAGGCTGGCAAGGGGTAAAAAATCCTTTCCAAGGAGTTGGGCCTACCTGTCTCCACTGTTGGGAGCATCATCCGAAAGTGGAAGGCTTATGGAACTACTGTTAGCCTTCCATGGCCTGGACAGCCTTTGAAAGTTTCCTTCCATGCCGAGGCCAGGCTTGTCCGAAGAGTCAAGGCTAACCCAAGGACAACAAGGAACTAGCTCCGGGAGGATCTCATGGCAGTGGGGACATTGGTTTCAGTCAATACCATAAGTAACGTACTCCACCGCAATGGTCTCCGTTCCAGACGAGCCCGTAAGGTACCTTTACTTTCAAAGCGTCATGTCAAGGCTCGTCTACAGTTTGCTCATGATCACTTGGAGGACTCTGAGATAGACTGGTTCAAGGTTCTCTGGTCTGATGAGACCAAGATCGAGATTTTTGGTGCCAACCACACACGTGACGTTTGGAGACTGGATGGCACTGCATATGACCCCAAGAATACCATCCCTACAGTCAAGCATGGTGGTGGCAACATCATGCTGTGGGGCTGTTTCTCAGCCAAGGGGCCTGGCCATCTGGTCCGCATCCATGGGGAGATGGATAGCATGGCCTACCTGGAGATTTTGGCCAAGAACCTCCGCTCCTCCATCAAGGATCTTAAGATGGGTCGTCATTTCATCTTCCAACAAGACAACGACCCAAAGCACACAGCCAAGAAAACCAAGGCCTGGTTCAAGAGGGAAAAAATCAAGGTGTTGCAGTGGCCTAGTCAGTCTCCTGACCTTAACCCAATTGAAAACTTGTGGAAGGAGCTCAAGATTAAAGTCCACATGAAACACCCAAAGAACCTAGATAACTTGGAGAAGATCTGCATGGAGGAGTGGGCCAAGATAACTCCAGAGACCTGTGCCGGCCTGATCAGGTCTTATAAAAGACGATTATTAGCTGTAATTGCAAACAAGGGTTATTCCACAAAATATTAAACCTAGGGGTTGAATAATAATTGACCCACACTTTTATGTTGAAAATTTATTAAAATTTAACTGAGCAACATAACTTGTTGGTTTGTAAGATTTATGCATCTGTTAATAAATCCTGCTCTTGTTTGAAGTTTGCAGGCTCTAACTTATTTGCATCTTATCAAACCTGCTAAATCTGCAGGGGGTTGAAAACTACTTGTAGGCACTGTATATACAACATTCTAACATGCTGTATATAAGAGCCCAGACCGCTGTATAGAACATAAAAAACACTTTATAATACTCACCTAAACTGGTCGCTGCGGTGGATGTGGCTCAGATGGGCGTCTTCATCCTCTGGTGCCGGCGCCTCCTCTTTCGGCCATTTTCGTCCTCCATCTCCTGAAGCCGCGGTGCATGACGCGTCCGGCGTCATACACACTCGCCGACATTCAGGTCCTGAGCAGGCGCACTTTGATCTGCCCTGAGCAGGGCAGATCAAAGTATTGTAGTGCGCATGCGTGGGACCGGTGAGTGTGTATGACGTAGACACGTCATGCACACAGGCTTCAGAAAAAGGACGAAGATGACCGAAAGTGGAGGCGCCGGCACCGGAGAACAAAGATGCCCATGTGAGCCACATCCACCGCAGCGACCGGTTTAGGTGAGTATTATAAAGTGTTTGTTATGTTCTACACAGCGGCTTGGGATCTTATATACAGCATGTTAGAATGCTGTATATAAGAGCCCAGTGGTGGTGGCCACAGCTGATAGTCCCAAAAAAGTGGTGACAGGTTCCCTTTAAACAATACTTTAGCCCCTCACATTTTTATGCAATCATTTTGTTCAACTCACTGAATTAAAGCCAAAAGTCTGAACTTCAACTGCATCTGAATTGTTTTGTTTTTCAAAACCTCTTGCGGTAATGTACTGAACAACAATTGGAAAAATGTCTCTGTTATATATATGAACCTAATTGTATACCTCTATGTATTTGGGTTACAATTTTATGAGACCCATAAAAGCCCCCAAACATATTATACTAATGTCATCTGGAATATTATGCTAATGTCATCTGGATCTGCTGATATTGGTGGGATTGGCTGACTTTCTCATTGTATACAGGAACCTCTCGAATCTCCCGCAACGATTGATATTGGGTGCTGTCTATGCGACATAGCCGGAACAAGTGCTGACTACATACAGTGAAAGCACATGGCTGCTGTACATGTATGTCATCGTTAAGGGGTAAAGGTATAGCACCATTAAAGGTAAAGCTAAACAATTATTAGCATATTAAGACTATGTGCGCACGTTGCATTTTTTCTTGCCTTTTGGTTGCGTTTTAATCTGCACGTTTTTTGCTTCCCCAGCAAAGTCTATGAGAAGTCAAAATTTCCATCCGCACATTACTCTTTTTTAGGCAGCATTTTGTTTTACAAATATGTTTCACAATTAGAGTTGAGCGATGTTCGAGTCGAACGATTCACCAATTTCATGTTCAAGTGATTTTGGGGGGTGTTCGAGTCGTTCGACGAACTCGAACGATTTGCTTAAAGTTCGGCAGTTCGAGTTACGTTCGAGAACAGTTCGATCACCAAAAACGTAACTGTAGCTTTTTACAGCTGCGTGTGCAGGGAGCCATTGCTGGCAGCCTGCTGTAAGCTTGTTAACCAGGGTAAATATCGGGTATACAAGCAAAGCACTTTGCTTAGTAACCCAATGTGTACCTTGGCTAAGTGTGCAAAAATCCCCAGAAGCCACACAGAAGCACTTCCGTGTGACTTCCGTTGGATGCCGCTGCAGTCTGTGTCCCGCTCCAGCCCCAGCCCCGCGGCTACTCGCTCAGCAGTGTCCGCAGCTGCCCGCACTGTAATGTGTCCGCAGCTGCCCACACTGCCGTGTCAGCAGCTGCGGGGATGACAAGTGCTGCCATCAGGAGGTTAGTAAAGTTCCTTACCTGAGGTAAAGTCCTGCCCTCCTGACGTCAGCGCTGTCACTGTCTTCCATGGCTGCCGCTTGTCACATCTCTCGCTGCTGACCCGAGACTGTGACTAGTGGTGACGTCACGGGCCGCTCGCGATACTTGGTTTGTGAAGGCAGTGGTCATTGAACTCAGTGACAGCGCTGATGTCAGGAGTGCAGCGATCACCGCAGGTAATGTACCTAGCTAACCTCCTGACAGCAGCGCTCGTCATGCCCTGCAGTGACAGCGCTGACGTCAGGAGTGCAGGAGATCGTCACAGCAGGTAATGATCTCATCTAACCTCCTGACAGCAGCATTTGTCATCCCCTGCAGTGACCTGGGCTGACCTATTGATGTTAGCTCAGGTCGCTGCACTACTCTGCCAGCCAATATGGAACATTCTGTTCTTCATTGACTGGGACATTGACTATGGTATGGATCGTCGTGGCACTCCCTTGGATTACACCAGACCTGGATTTGTTTTTCTTTCTAATAAATTGGTGAAAGAGGGAATGTGTTGAGGAGTGTTTTTTCAAATAAAAATGTGTTTGTCGGGTATCTGATAGACGCCTGACATCTCGAACCCCAGGGTTTGATGCCAGGTGACATTACACATCTGGTATTAACCCCATATATTACCCTGTTTGCCACCGCACCAAGGCCACGGGATGAGCTGGGGCGAAGCACCAGGATTGGCACATCTAATGGATGCGCCAATTCTGGGGCGGCTGCGACCTGCTATTTTTAACCTGGAGAGAGTCCAATAACCATGAACCTCCCTAGTCTGAGACTATCAGACCCCAGCTGTCCACTTTACCTTGGCTGGTGATCCAATTTTTTTTTAATTATTTATTTAATTTAAAATAACAGCGTGGGGTGCCCTCTGTTTTGGATTACCAGCCAAGGTGAAGCTGCCAGCTGTAGTCTGCAGGCTGCAGCCGTCTGCTTTACCCTAGCTGGCTATCAAAAATAGGGGGAATCCCACATCATTTTTTTTTTTTTTAAATTATTTATTTTTTTGGCTAAATACAAGGCTAAGCACCCCTTAGTGCCACATGAAAGGCACCTAAGGGTGCAAAATTACAAAATGCAGGAGAGTGGGACATTATGTGTCTTTCTGACATTATAATGACAGAAAAGACTGATATGAAATGTACAAGCACAAGAAAATCACCAGAGCGCTCTACGCTGTGAAAAGCAGTAGAAAATGGCACTGGAGTGAACATGTGACCGCCTCATGTAGGTTGAAGCTATGGATCCTGGGTAAATTTATGTATTTTCCCTCCTTCAGTTTTTTTGCGGTACGCAAAAAAATGGAAGGCACACGGATGACAAACAGATGGCATATGGACCGTATACGGAACGGAACGGAAACGGATGCCACATGGATGCATCCGTGAAAAAAAGACTGTTTTTTTGCGGACCGCAAAAACAGATCGGTCGTGTGAATGTAGCCTTATTCTGATCTGCCGTTTATAAACAGCAGGCAGAAATAAGTGAATAGCGCCCCCCAGCGTCAGAAAATCTCCGGGGTTTCAGGGCTAGCCGAGACCCTGGAGATCATGATTCAGGACGGTTTTTCCGGTCCCCGCTCACGTGATCACCGGTATACACCGTATACTGATGATCACGTTACAGTAAATGACAGCGCCGTTAAAAATTATTTATCTCCCATCTGGCATGAACAAACATCTCAGATGGGAGATAAATCTCCTCCCCGGTCCCCTCCGGTCCCCCGGTGTCGCCAAAGTGCCCCCCCCGACCCCCTCCCGGAAATCCAAGATGGCCGCGCGCACAGCAGCGCGCCAGCCGCATTCACCCTACTGCTCTGATTTCTGTCGCATGTGCCATGACACATGCGACAGAAAACTCCTCCCCAGGCCCTGCCAGGTCACCCGCTATTACCCCACCGGTGTTCCCCGGTGTCCCACGGTACCTGTGCAGCGTCAATCCCCCGCGGCCCCCTCCTTCACAATATATGCTGCCGCATGCACAGAGCGGCTGTCAGCTCAGCTTCCTGTCTTCAGTCACAGTGAGTGGCAGTAACCATGCATCTGTAAGCTACTGCAATGCCCTGCTCATGAGGTAAGGAACATAGTTGATCAGGAGAGCTATACTATATTTCCAAATGGAGGTATTTGCTTTTATAGTTGCCCTGCTGAACGACTACCAAACATGACAGTCCGTTATACGCCACACGAAAACATGTCTAAATAGCAAGCTCTGTTGTTTAGTATTCATTCAGCAGGATAACAGGACTTAAAGGGGTATTGCATCTCTAAGATCCTATCCCCAATATATAGTAGGTGTAATAGCAATAATAGTAAATATCTTTTTTTTTAAATGTAGTATAGTTCTCCTGATTAGGCATGCTGTTCCCTCATGAGCATTGCATTGCAGTTTTGGTAGCAACAGTTACGACCAAGAGCAACCCACTGTCTCTATGAATGGTGGTAACTATGCATACGTAAGCTACTGCAATGCCTTGCTCATGAGGTAAGGAACATAGTTAATCAGGAGAGCTATGCTAAATTTCTAAATGGAGGTATTTGCTATTTCTGTTGCCCTGCTGAATGAATACCAAACAGGAGAGTCTGTCATACGCCGCAAAATAACATGTCTAAATAGCGAGATCTGTTGTTTAGTATTCATTAAGCAGGATAACTGGACTTAAAGGGGTATTCCATCTCCAAGATCCTATCCCCAATATATATAGTAGGTGGAATAGTAATAATATCAGCAAATACCAATATTTGGAAATGTAGAATAGTTGTCCTGATTAGGCATGCCCTTACCTCATGAGCAGGGCATTGCAGCTTTGGTAGCAACAGTTACGACATGGACTCTGCTGCTGTGGACCCGGGGAGAGTGGGTGCAGATTCATTGCACCCACACTCCTCACATGGAGGGTCTGCACTCCTAGAAAATGGGGGATACGTTCCCTGAGCGTGTCCCCCCATATTCTAGATGGTCCAGAGTAGTCGTGGGACCCCCTTATTTTTTTTTTCTTACAATAAATTGGTGAAAGAGGGAATGTTTTGGGGAGTGTTTTTTCAAATAAATTTTTTTTGTTGTCTATTTTTTTTTGTTAGTACTGACAGGTTGTGATATCGAGTATCTGATAGACGCCATGACATCACAAACTGCTGGGCTTGATGTCAGGTGACCTTACAGCTAGTATCAACTCTATTTATTACCCCGTTTGCCACCGCACCAGGGCACAGGATGAGCTGGGGTGAAGCGCCAGGATTGGCGCATCTAGTTGATGCTCCACTTCTGGGGTGCCTGCGGCCTGCTATTTTTAGGCTGTGAAAGGCCAATAACTATGGACCTTCCCAACCTGAGAATACCAAACCACAGCTGTCCGCTTTACCTTGACTGGTGATCCAATTTGGGGGGGACCCTACTTTTTTTGTAATTATTATTATTTATAAAATAATTATAAAAAAGAGCCTGGGGTGACCTCAAAATTGGATCACCAACCACGGTAAAGCTGCCAGATGTGGTTTTCAGGCTACAGCTGTCTGCTTTACCCTAGCTGGCTATCAAAAATGGGGGGACCCAACGTCATTTTTTTTTTTTTTACTATTTTTTTAAATAAAAAAAAATTAATGGGCTTCCCTGTGTTTTGATTGCCAGCCAAGGTAACGCCAGGCAGATGGGGGTGGCAACCCGTAGCTGTCTGCTTTATCTGCGCTGAGAATCAAAAATACCGCGGAGCGCTACATCATTTTTTTAATGATTTATTTTTACAGTACTGTGATGTCAGGCAATCAAAATACAGGGAAGCCCATTTTGTTTTTAGTTATTTAAAAAAAAATATGTGGGCTCCCGCTGTATTTTTTGTATTGCTAGCTAAGGGTAATCCAAGCAGCTACTGGCTGCTAACCCCCACTGCTTGGTGTTACCTTCACTGGCAATAGAAAATCCAGGGAAGCATTTTTTATTTTTTTTGCCAAAAAACTAAAAAAAAAAAAATGACGTCGGCTTCGCTTGATTTTTGTATGCTAGCCAGGTACAGCAGGCAGGTACGGCTGCCCCCAACCCCCAGCTGCCTATTTGTACCCAGCTGGGAATGTAAAATATAGGGAAGCCCTTTTTTTAAATATTTCATGAATTTCATGAAATAATTAAAAAAAAACAACACATGGGCTTCGCCCCATTTTTGTGTCAAGCCAGGTAAAACTAGGCAGCTGGGGATTGGGATATGCAGCACAGGTTGGCCCGAGGTTTCTGGGCCCCTCTGCTGTGAATTGCAGTCCGCAGCCGCCCCAGAAAATGGCGCTTTCATAGAAGCGCCATCATCTGGCTCTGTATCCAACTCTTCCAGCAGACCTGAAGCCGGGTGGGTTGCTGTGTAATAATGAGTTAATACTAGCTTTGTTTTACTAGCTAGTATTAAGCCAGAGATTCTTAATGTCAGGCACGTTTGACTCGGACATTAAAAAAAAGACACCACACAGAGAAAAAATACTTTAATAGAAATAAATACACAAACACACTTAGAGACTCCATGTTTATTACTCCCTCTCATCCCTCCACGATCCTGGTCTTCTGTCTTCTTTCTCCTTCAACCCATGCAGCTTTGCTACATCAGACAGCACTACATGGGAGGAAGAACGCTGCTGCTCCCGTGCAGTCTAATCACTCAATGAGAGTGAGCAGAGGCTGCAGGCTGTAAGCGGTGACGTCACCACTGACAGGCGGGTTACTGTAGCAACGGTGCTCCGATCACGTGGTTCCCGGTGCCGCAATTCACCGGCTGTGGCAGCCAGTCCTTGTATGTGGGCTGACTCTGGAAAGAGCGCCCACATGCAGGAACGGGGAAGCCGACCATGTGCCAGAGCATCTCGCCGGTACACGGAGATGCACAAAGGAGCACTGCGTACCAGAGAGATGCACTGACAGGACCTAGCATGATGTCTAGCCATGTGACCAGTCTGTAGCCAATGAGATAATAGACATGTGACTGTTCACATGGCTATGACGACGTCACGGAAGGTCCTATCATCAGTGCTGGTTACCGGGAGGACGCAGCGATTATCGGAAGGAAAAGCGACGGGAGACAGAGTGCAGGACGCGTCGCAGGGACCTGTAAGTGTAATGGCAATGTTTATTAACTGTATGTGTACATGTATAATGTGTTTTTATGTGTTTGTGTTTGCCTCCCATTGTTTTCAAAGGGGTTCGAATTGGTTTGTCGAACGTTCGACGAACATTCAACGAACTTGTCCTCCATTCGACGAACCGAACCGAACTCGGACACTAGGGGGGTGGCTCATCTCTAGTCACAATCGTGTAAAAAAAAAAAAAGGACCATGTCACTTCTTCATTGCGTTTTGTGAACACGTATTGAAATGAATGAGGTGTGTTAAAATGCAACCAAAATGTTTAGCTGTGCATTTGCACTGCATTTTGGTTGCATTTTGGATCCGTTCTTGGAAACAAAAACACAGGTTTCTCGGTCTCTTTCTCTCTCTCTCTCTGTCGGTCTTGGTCTCTCTCTCTCTGTCGGTCTCTCCCTCTCCTCACCTCATACTCACCGATCACCAGCGCAGCTCAGCTATCACACTACTCCCGCAGCCTCTCCTGCTTCTGAAAGTGCCGGCCGCTCATTAGGCTCATGTTATAGTCACTGTTTCCTCCACCCACCGGCGCCTATGATTGGTTGCAGTCAGATGCGCCCCCATGCTGAGTGACAGCTGTCTCACTGCAACCAATCAGAGCTACCGGTGGGTGGGTCTATATTGTGCAGTAAAATAAAGTAATAAATAATTAAAAAAAAAAAAGTCATGCGGCCCCCCCCCAATTGATACCCAGCCAAGCTAAAGCCTCCCAGCTGGGGGCTGGTATTCTCAGACTGGGGAGGCCTATAATTTTTAGGCTGCCCCCCAGCCTAAAAATACCAGCCAGCAGCTGCCCGTAATTGCCACATCCATTAGATGCGACAGCCCCAGGACCTTACCCGGCTCTTCCAATTACCCTGGTGCGGTGGAAATCAGGGTAATAAGGAGTTATTGGTAGCCCATAGCTGCCACTAAGTCCTAGGTTAATCATGGCAGGTGTCTATGAGACACCCCCCATGATTAATCTGTAAGTGAAAGTAAATAAACACATACACCCAAAAAATCCTTTATTTGGAATAAAAGACAAAAAAACCCACTCTCTTTCACCACTTTATTAACCCCCAAACACCCCTCCAGATGCGACGTAACCCACACAAGCTGCCACAACGCTTCTAGTTCTGCTACATCGGAAGCTCATGTGATGCCCTGGCAAAACCAGGTAGTCACAGATAGGCCCCTGCACAACACCATCCCCCACTTAGGAAACACACAGCCGACCTGAAACCCTAGTCACCCCCCTTAGGGAAAGACAGACACACCAGTGGGCGTGACCAGGTGGTTGGACACGCCCACCCAGGGGTTTAGACAGCCCGGGGTGGGAAACCAGTAGAAAGAGTTTGGAGTTGAAGTTGGAGAGGAGTGTGGGCTGGAGCTAAGTGTAGCTCCAGCAGGGAAAGTTGAAATTGAGCGGTGCCAGGGTTAGAGCCTTGGTACCTTGGCTAGGAGGCAGACGGTGGTCTCCATCAGCAGGAGACGAGAAGACTGCTCGGCAGAACCGAGGTGGACCAGGACAGGGTTGTATCCCGGCGGTACCGACACGGGGAACTGACCCGGAACCGTAGCAAAAAGGGGGGTACTCGGACCCTGAAGCCAGGACCGGAAACAAGCGGCCTGGTTAATTAACCAATTGAGGCCAGGACTAGAGGTTCTGTCCCACCCAAAGTCCCTCATAGAAGACAACAGCCCACTGATAGGGATAAGAGGTCACCGCCAGGGCCCATTGATCCCACGGGCCAGCGTCTGCGGGCACGGCTCCTTAGACCCCATCCAGTCGGGAGCGGACTCCTGAGTTCCAGACTAGGAAGTCCACCTTACACAAAGTCAGTGCAGAGGAAAAGGATAGAGACCACCAGCCCGGGTGGGGGATCCGAATGCAACCGGCCGCAGCACCAGCCACCAGCACCTTGGTTTGCCAGAGACTGGTGTGATTTATTGACTGTGAGTAATCAAGCATCCCCTTGCTGTCACTACACCCTGCACCAGACACTGGGTCCCGGGGCAACCATCCCTACCCACGGAGGGGTTAACATCCAGCTGCCACTACATCTCCCCCGGGTGCCCCATAACAGCAGCGGTGGTGTCCCAACTCACCACACACTATGGGTGGCGTCAAGAACTTAATACGGCCTAGCCCGTACATCTATGTCCCCCCATTTATTCGGTGTGTCCGTGAGACCCCCGGGTCCGGAGACCCTCGAGCCACTACCCCAGCAGGCCTGGATCCGAGCAGCGCCGGCTGCTGGCACGGGGGCAGCACACTCACAGTGAGTGCCATAGAACAAGACTGCCCACTGTGAGCTCCATGCAGCAACTGAAGTGAGTCATGTTATCAGCGGTGACGTCACCCAGGTTAGTCGCAGCCACAGCTGGAGTCCTCCACCTGTGACAGCAAATCATCCGACTGACTGAAGTGAGCAGCGCGATCAGAGGTGACGTCACTCAGGTGATTTCAGGTCACAGCTGGAGTCCTTCAGCTGTGACCGCAAATCAGACCGCGACACAGAGACAGATCCGAGCGATGAGAATGAACTCGGGTGAAATTCTAACGTCACAGTTCCGGGCCCAGCGCTACTGCCTGTGTCGTGGCACTGACCTCAGAGGTTCACCCGAGTTCATTCTCATCGCATGGCTCTGTCTCTGTCTGCTGTCAGCAGGCAGTCATGCCATCTATTCTTTCTATCTATTTTTTCTATCTATCCCTCTATCTATGTATTCTAGCTATCTATCAAATCCTATCTTATCATATTTTATTTCTCCTTTAAAAACGCACTGTTCAAAAGGCAGCGCAGCCCAAACGCATCGAAAACGCATGCGTTTTTACCGCTTTTTTTGTCAAACGCAGTGTTTACATTTGTCAAGAGTCTGCCAGAGCATGAATTTTTGTTGTCAAACCAGAACGCAGCATGCGGACATAGCCTTACTGTTTAGGTCTTCCTGGTGCCTCACTGGTACTGTATACCTTACTTTAAATCATTGGTGGCCACATCACAATGTGTAAAATGTGATTATTTAAAAATACAAAATAACTAAAGTGCACAGCTGTTACTAGAGGACCAGCCTGGAGGCCTATGCACTTTTGTCTCTTGGTACATTGGCCCCTGCTGTACTTTAAAAATGTATTATAAATTCACAATTATTATAATTAATTATTATTAACACTTATATATATACGAATATGTAGTAGTTGGGACAATTCTGTAAACCTTCTGATTCCTGCTCACTTTTGGGTTGGAAAAAATGTAATTAATTATCCCAGAGAAATGGAAGAAAGTAATTGATAAATCTTATTCACGATTTACATGGACATATAGTATTCCTGTAGTTGTCTGATGCTTTACATTATGTGTATAGCCCTTTCCATGTGAAATATAATTCATGCTACTGATACATTAGAAGTTTGGAAGACATTGCCCAGGTCGCCTGCACAACAAGCTGAAAGAAACTACAGCACAATGTATGGTTAATGGAGTTTTACGAAAGCCTATTCAGACATTGCAGATCTGCATTTCCGGGCTGAATTCTGGGACATAACTCTTGTAGATGTTATAACTGACGGTCAGCCATCTTCACTGCTGGAGTTTCCCGCTGTGTGGGAATGTGGCCTAACAGTGACATGGTCAGGGTTAAGTATAAGCCATGGGCTCAGCATGCATTGTCCCCACTGTCCATGTTGTTAGTGAAGAAGTCATGGTGTAAGCTGTGTTTTCCATCCCTGATGTCACTCCACTAGTCTAATAACACTCATCAAGTTGTGAGCAATGAAGCGTCTCAATGACAAGGCTCATTTACATGGGCAAATTCGGCTCATAAACAAGCGCCAATCACGCCGATGGCAGAACATTTCCCTGTGCAAACAATGATCTTCATGTTGGCCTAAATGATCTAATCAACTACCACACGATTAGCTCATTCATCTGTTAATCAGCAGCAGCAACACAGAAGGTACCGTCACACATAACGAGATCGCTAGCAAGATCGCTGCTGAGTCACGGTTTTGGTGACGCAACAGCGATCCCGTTAGCGATCTCGTTATGTGTGACACCTACCAGCGATCAGGCCCCTGCTGTGAGGTCGCCGGTCGTTGCAGAATGGTCCGGGCCATTTTCTTCAAAGGCGATGTCCTGCTGAGCAGGACACATCGCTATGTTTGACACTGTGTGACAGGGTAACAGTGACTGCTGAGATCGTTATACAGGTCGCTACTGCGACCTGTATTGTTCCTGCATCGCTGGTAAGATCTGACTGTGTGACATCTCACCAGCGACCTCCCAGCGACTTACCAGCGATCCCTATCAGGTCACATCGTTTTCGGTATCGCTGGTAAGTCGTTGTGTGTGACTGGGCCTTTAGACTTTACTATCTACAGTATCCGTAATGATGGCACAACCTAATGGAAGACATGAAAATTTTGACTGCAGTGAAAGCCAAAGTGAGTCCTAAAGACCAGGCTTACGAGTAAATGATTAAAGTGAAGGTGTTGCGTTTTTTATTTTTGTATTAATAATAGTGATTATGAAATCAAGTATTTTTAATGCAAAACTAAACTCACTTTTTATTTAGTTTTTATTTCATTCTAGTTTTACTGAAGTACTGGGGGCTGCCATCTTGGATTTGCGGTGAATAATGACAGTTACTCACCTCCTTTATGGCAACCCTCTGTGCATTCACTTTGATAGTGGTGCTGCAACCATATATTTAATAGAGGACAGTTCCTTGCTGTGACCTGGACGCGCCCCCTGGGCTGTCCATATCACAGCAGAGGGAGGAGATTGGCACCATCTTTGTGCAGCTCACAGCATATGCTGTGTGCTGCACTTTCCCCCTGTCACACATTCAGGATGTGTGACTACCAGCGCCCCTCCCCCCCCCGCTCTGCCGCTACCCTCCCCCCGCTCTCCTTGCCGCAGCAGGCAGGGGCGGTAATTACCGCGGTTGCAGAGGTCGCCATGGAGGCCTGGGGAGGCTGGCTGCATTATAATACATGGAGGCCTGGGGAGGCTGGCTGCATTATTATACATGGAGGCAGTGGTGTAACTAGAGTTTGATGGGCCCCGCTGCAAAATTTGGACCTGGGTCCCCCCTCCACATACACCAATACTTGGAGTACGGGATAATGACACTGATACTCGAGGTACGGTATAATGACGTTGACACTTGGCTCTTACCCTCAGCACACAGCTTTCCTATGTTCTGATATCCATCTTGCCCTCGGAACCCAGCTTCCCCATGCTCTGCTATACATCTTTCCCTCAGCACCCAGCTTTCCCATATCAGAGCATGGGAAAGCTGGGTGCTGAGAGAAGACGTATAGAAGAGCATGGGAAATCTGGGTGCTGAGGGAAAGAGCCTTTTTCCCTCAGCACAAAACGTTCCCATGCCATGCTTGTATCTTTGTCCCCCCTCATATATAGTTCTCCAAATACTATAATGGCCACCACATAGCCTTCCATATAGTATATCCCATATAACTCTTCATATATTAGAATGCACCTCCATAGTCTTACATGTATTATAATGTAGCCCCATAAACCTTCATATTGTATTATGCAGCCCCATACTCCTCCATGCATAATGCACCCTTATATTCCATTTATAAGGTGTCCTTCATATTGTATTTGTCAGGACCGGGAGGACGGATGGGCCCAGGAGGTGGATCCACTGGACCGAGTATCCCACCGGGGGGCAGGGTACACGGCAGCCGGAGCACTGGCGTGGCAGGGACAGGTATAACCAGGTCAGCAGAGTCACAGAGTTCTTCAGGACGGTAAGGAAACAGGCACAGGTACCAGGGAGCAAAGACAAGAAGTCTACAGGACACGGCACCAGGGGGCCTGAGCACCTAGCTCAAAAGACAAAGCTTCCAGACACGTTGATCAGGCAACGCCCCTATGGAAGGGCCAGTCTTATATATCCAGCACAGCCGTATGTCACATCCTGCTTCAGGTGTGCTGGGTCCATAAAACCAGGAGAGTGGGCGCGGCCTGGTCCTATACAGAGGCCTGAGGCTAATACTCAGAGTCAGACTCATGAGACCAGGAGCAGGACACAGGAGAGCACGAGCGGGAGCGGCAGCCATGACCGGTGGACACGTGGAGTGGATCAGTGGGTAAGGAGTAGTGCAATGACGGTGAGGCCGGATCAGTGGGTACGGAGCGGTGGTGCGATGCAGGTGCGACTGGATCAGTGGGTACAGAGCGGTGGTGCAATGCAGGTACGACTGGATCAGTGGGTATGGAGCGGTGGTGCGATGCAGGAACCGGCTCAGTGGGTAAGGAGGGCTGCTGGGACACCGGGAGCGTGACAGTACCCCCCCCTTGAAGCCCCCCTCCCCGCGGCCGGGACATGTAGGCGCGCCGAAGAGGGGCAGCAACGTACTTCCGGGACAACCAGGACCGAGCCTCGGGACCGCAATCCACCCAATCGACCAGGAAGGACTGCCTACCCCGGACCGTTTTCATGGCCACTATGTCCCGTATCGGAGAATCCAAGTCAGCGGCAACGGAGGCAACGGATAGGGGAAGACAGTCAGAAGCAGGACTGGAGTCGTGGGCGACCGGTTCGGGCGTCTCGGACCGGGTACAGGATAGTGTGTCATCCTCAGTAGCAGGGGGCACCAAAGTCTCAAGTGCCAGGGATGGTGGAACGACGCTGGACTGCGTTGACTCTGCTTCTGGGTCCGGTGGCACCACAGGCACAAGTGCCAGGAGCTGTGGTACACCGCTGGACTGAGTCGTCGCCTCTTCTTCTTCCTGCGGCATAGCAGGCTCAGGTGACAGGGGCCGAGGAACGGGCTGTAGGCAGTGGTCATGACACAAGGACCCCCAGCGAGTAATAGCGCCAGAGTGCCAACTAATGGCAGGGTCATGGAGTTGAAGCCAGGGTAGGCCCAACAGGAGCTCAGGAGCCATCCTCGGGATCACATAGAAGGTGATGGTCTCAGTATGCAAAGGGCCAACCTGGAGTCTCACTGGTTCAGTGGTATATCGGACAGGTTCGTATAGCAGTTTGCCGTCCACGGAGGCGAACCAGAGGGGCTTGGCAAGCGGGATCACAGGCATCTGGTATCGGTCCACTGCAGACTGGTGTATGAAATTAGCCGCTGCCCCAGAATCGATGTGGGCCTCTGCTGTGAACCTGGTCTTCTTCGTCGTCACCTGGACAGTCTGTGTAAGTGGAACAGAGGGGATTCCGGTGCCAAGGGTAGCGGTTCCCACCATCCCTTGGGCCTGGGGTCTACCAGGTTTCTCAGGGCATGTCCGAAGCATGTGTGACCCGTCTCCACAATAGAAGCACAGGCCCAGGGCGAGCCGTTCTGCACGGCGTTGTTTGGCTTGGTTCAGTCGGTCAATTTGCATGGGTTCCGGAAACATGTCACAGGAAGGCAGGGGCAAAGGAGCGGTAGGCCTCTGCGGGGACAAGGCGTGACGGGGTGGTCGCTTCTCCCGGAATACCTCTTTGGTTCGCTCCTGGAAACGGAGGTCAATCCGGGTGGCTAAGGATATTAAAGCGTCCAAGGTGCGTGGAACGTCACGGCCAGCAAGCTCGTCTTTGACGCGGCCAGAGAGTCCTTCCCAAAAGGCCGCCGTCAAGGCCTCATTGTTCCAGCCCAGCTCAGAGGCGAGCGTGCGGAACTGGATGGCGTATTGGCCGACGGTCAGGGTCCCTTGGCGTAGCCGGAGGAGCGAAGAGGTCACTGTGGTGGTACGTCCGGGTTCATCGAATGTACTTCGGAAAGCGTGCAAGAATTCCCGGATGTTAGTGGTCATTGGATCCTCATTCTCCCACAGGGGGTTAATCCAGGCTAGAGCTTCGCCTTCCAAGTGTGACATCAGGAATGCCACTTTAGCCTGGTCTGAGACAAACAAATGAGGAAGCAACTTGAAATGCAGGGAGCACTGGTTCAAGAAGCCGCGGCAGGACTTGGGATCCCCTGCATAGCGAGGCGGAGCAGCGAGGCGAAGTTGCGAGGCCGTGGCGGAAACTGGTTCGGAGCCGGAGACTGGTTGCTGCGTGGACTCAGACGAGGCAGCGGTCTGCAGTGTATATAACCGGTGGTCCATGGACGCCAGGAATTTCAGCATCCGGTGTAAGGTGTCACGCTGTTGCACCAGTTCCTGGCGTAGTTCGGCCAGCTCAGATGTTTGTGCTCCAGCGGGATCCATGGCCTGATCAAACTGTCAGGACCGGGAGGACGGATGGGCCCAGGAGGTGGATCCACTGGACCGAGTATCCCACCGGGGGGCAGGGTACACGGCAGCCGGAGCACTGGCGTGGCAGGGACAGGTATAACCAGGTCAGCAGAGTCACAGAGTTCTTCAGGACGGTAAGGAAACAGGCACAGGTACCAGGGAGCAAAGACAAGAAGTCTACAGGACACGGCACCAGGGGGCCTGAGCACCTAGCTCAAAAGACAAAGCTTCCAGACACGTTGATCAGGCAACGCCCCTATGGAAGGGCCAGTCTTGTATATCCAGCACAGCCGTATGTCACATCCTGCTTCAGGTGTGCTGGGTCCATAAAACCAGGAGAGTGGGCGCGGCCTGGTCCTATACAGAGGCCTGAGGCTAATACTCAGAGTCAGACTCATGAGACCAGGAGCAGGACACAGGAGAGCACGAGCGGGAGCGGCAGCCATGACCGGTGGACACGTGGAGTGGATCAGTGGGTAAGGAGCAGTGCAATGACGGTGAGGCCAGATCAGTGGGTACGGAGCGGTGGTGCGATGCAGGTGCGACTGGATCAGTGGGTACAGAGCGGTGGTGCAATGCAGGTACGACTGGATCAGTGGGTATGGAGCGGTGGTGCGATGCAGGAACCGGCTCAGTGGGTAAGGAGGGCTGCTGGGACACCGGGAGCGTGACAGTATTATACAGCCTCATACTCCTCCATGTATAATGCACCCCTATAGTCCTTGGATAAGGTGTCCTTCATGTTGTATAATGCATCCCTCTAGACCTCCATGTATAATGCACCCCTATAGTCCATGTATAAGAAGTCCTTCATGTTTATTATGCAGTCCCATAGACCTCTGTATAATGCAGCCCCATAGACCTCCAGGTATAATGCAGCACCCCCAGGCCTCCATGTATAATGCCGCACCCCCAGGCTTCCATGTATAATGCAGCATCCCCAGGCTTCCATGTATAATGCAGCACCCCCAGGCCTCCATGTATAATGCAGCACCCCCAAGCCTCCATGTATAATGCAGCACCCCCAGGCCTCCATGTATAATGCAGCACCCCCAGGCCTCCATGTATAATGCAGCACCCCCAGGCCTCCATGTATATTGCAGCCCCCCAGGCCTCCATGTATATTGCAGCCCCCCAGGCTTCAATGTATAATGCAGCCCCTCCAGGTATAATACAGACCCCGCAAGCCTCTATATATAATAGAATAGAAAAGTAAGAATCTGGCTCAACCATTACTAATGGTGCTCTGAAGTAAACCAATTCAAAATAATTACAAAAAACTTCAGCACGCAAAAAAATGATTTATGTGAAGAAAATTATTTTATTGATGAAACTTCATATGGAAGGAAAAATATGGATAATAATCTGACAGTTGTTTTTAACGTTTCGGCTAGTGCAATAGCCTTTTTTGGAAAACTGTCTATGTATACAAAGTGAAAACATGCAAGTTTCGTCACCAATTTAATGCAACTTATGGCTTCTTAGCCTGATAAGCGGCAAGAAGTAGAGTCAAATGTCTAAGTTAATTTTGAAAACCAATGTACAGGGTCAAACTTGATAATATATGCAAGAATTGAACCAAGAGGTTGTGATGTTCCTATTCTCTGGTTACAACATGATAAATATGCAGTCACTAAAAGTGTAATAAACACCTGATCCTGGGAAGATCCTGTAAAGGTAACCTGCGGTTACTACTGATTATCAATTGGAGAACATGCCGCAATCCTATATACAGTATGTTAGAACCCCTGGTCATACAATGAACTTGGGGAGGTTGCCCCTGGTTACAGTCAAGCAAATATGCTGAAATTGTATGTGTGTCAATGCACCTGGTAAGAGACAGACCATGGGTAAATAGCCCCAATATGATTAAAATATGTGAGAGCCTGGTCACAGGGATGTGATAATAGGCCGTATGGTGACGAAACTTGCATGTTTTCACTTTGTATACATAGACAGTTTTCCGAAAAAGGCTATTGCACTAGCCGAAACGTTAAAAACAAGTGTCAGATTATTATCTATATTTTTTTTTCTATATGAAGTTTCATCAATCAAATAATTTTCTTCACAGAAACCATTTTTTTGAGTGCTGAAGTTTTTTGTAATTATTTTCTATGTATAATACAGCCCCCCAGGCCTCCATGTATAATGCAGCACCCCCCGACCTCCATTTATAATGCAGTCCCCCTAGGTCTCTGGCCACCGTATACTCACTGATTTAACTAAAAAAAAAAAAAAACATTCTGCACTCTGCATGCCTCAGCACAGCAGTCGCACAGGAGTGACGTCACTACCTAAACACAGGGTGAGAATAATGGAGCGGCGCAGGCCTCTCAATGCTTTATCATGGTTGTGTACGATGACAGGTGAAGGGGGGCCCGGTGCCGCCGCTGGTGCCAGTGTCAGCAGCGGTGGCACCGGGTCATATAGCAGCCGCGTGGTATGCGACAGAACAGCGCAGCTCCTCTCTCACAGGAGGGAGCTGGCTGCTGATCTGCAGAACGACCACGAGCCCCTAATCTGCCAGCCCGGTCGCAATGGCGACCTCTGCAACTGCGGTAATTACACCCCTGGATATACTATATTTCCTATTAACGCCCTTTTCTCTGTAGGGTCCACGCCTCCTAACTCAGGTGGTTGGGACTCCAGCCTTTAGTAGCGCGATAGTACTTATTTGGTTGTCTTTTTTTCCTTTATCTGACAGATCTGGACACGGAATCTGTCCTCTACCAGCGGCTACTTTCATTTACTTTTTTGCAATATAAAAAAAGTATAATTACTTTTTACAGTTATCACCACTTATCCCTAAACAGGAATATATGATGCCAAACTTATTTAAAAATACTTTATTTATTTTGAAAAAATAAAAAACACACATTAACAATCAACAATGGCACAGCAGGGTAGAGAGATACAACTGTGACTCCCACGGATTGGGGGAGGGGTGGGTAAGGATCAAGATAAATCTCTCCAAATATGTATATAATATTTCAAAAGGAGAGTTACTGGTCTGTATAAGCAATAGCCCAAGAATATTCACATAACCATCATAGTTCACATATGGCTAGCATGAGAATGGTCAGTAGTACCCTGTATAAGCACTCCGATTGTCACTACCAATAATTTAACAAGGGTATCCACACAAATTCATAGACCCTTTTACTACAGTAACAGTTCACAATAACATATGCCAATCAGCCTGCTATTTACCAGGGGACCTGGCCTCATGCAGCCAGATGGGCCTGACCTATAGTTGCTGCTAGGAAAAAATCCCCTATGGTACTTTAATACCCTGCAGGTACCCACTATGTCTCTAAGTCGCAGGAGGGAGCTTTTTTTCCAAAAATGAACCCCCAATGTTCCACAGGTGGGGTATGCTCCTTAATAACCTCAATATCCTTTCACTCCTAGACTTTCAGAGGCATGTACATCCCCCACAGGGCAGGAAACACCACAGGAGTATCCCACAGCAGTAATTAATCGATGACATCATTGGCAACAAGACATATGTAGTATATTATATCTGCTGAGAATAAGGTTTCCAATATTGATATTAATGCAGCACTCTGTGGGGGACTGCTATATCCGTAGGTCCCAGGGAATAGTCTCTAGCCGACTATTCATCACCCTGATTTCGCATAGGTGGGGTATGCACCTTATTGGTATCCACACCCTCTCACTATCCAAGTACTGAAATCATAGGGCACACAGTCCCCAATATCTAATGCCTAGGGCCCACCAGTCAAGCATAAAACCCACAGAGGCATTACACAGCAGTATTCAGCTCATAAAGTCATAAATGGTACAGGATTATACAACAATATACAGACCTGACCAGAGTGATACCGGATCCCACCCACCGCACCTCAACGCGTTTCACCGCCTAGGGCTTCGTCAGGAGGCAGGTACATATCTTGTGTAGTTTTGTGCAATCAAATAAGCAGAAGCAAAATGCGACCCGATTAATTACAACATATAATAATCGTTGGTATGATATTGTGGAGATCCTTAAAAAACATTGGGGCATCCTGAAAACAGATCCAACTTTGAGGCCCAACATCCCACAATATCCACTAGTCACGGCACGTCGGGCCAGGAATATGAAGGACTACCTTGTGCGAAGCCATTATTGCAATATATCCAATCAACGTAAGTTAGGGGTGATTGGGTTTTACCCATGTGGATTGTGCAAAGCCTGTGGGAATATGTGTAAGGCAAAAACCTTTTATGGTGTTAGGGACAATAGAGAATATTAAATCAGGGTATTTTTGAGTTGTTCCTCTAGAGCCGTAATATACCAAGCCTCCTGCCCATGTGGGCTATTTTATATAGGTATGACCACCCGGGAGCTTAAAATCCGAGTTGGGGAACATGTCAGGGATATAAAAAACTCAAAAGAAACAACTAGTAATGAGAAACTTAAAACAATCCCTAGGCATTTTAAAGAGTTCCACAACTCGGATTCACGGCTCCTGACCATAAAAGCCATTGACCAAATCAAGGCCGACGTACGGGGAGGTGATATTGGCAAAACCCTGGCACGTTTAGAGAGTCGGTGGATTTATAGGCTGGGTACGGTGGCCCCTGAGGGCCTGAACGAAAGTTTTGGTTTTGGTGCCTTCCTGTGAGCAAATCGTCTGTATTGGCTGCGACGTCTTTTTATTTTTTATTATTTTTAACTCTATTTGTTGTATCGTTTGGTACAGGGGATGACATATCTTGTTAAAAGGAATGCTAACTTATATCTGTGTTCCCTCCCTTTTTCTCGAGGTTTTAGTCACCTAACCTTTGGACCTTGCATCGATTGTATACATATGATGATCAGTGATCCGGAGTATAGTAATATGAGACCATTGGATTACTTGTCGTCACCTAGTCATCTATCTATGGAGTACCGTCTGCTGCAACAATGTGGTTGGATGGGAGCTGCAATATTATTGAATGGACTATATGATATGACTATATGATAGTTGAATAGTTGAAATACCCTCTACAGTCGATGAAGATGGATTGAAATATCCGACCCATTCTGGTGATCGGAGTCTGGCTTTATTTAAGTAACATGGGGGATATATATGTTTTCTTGTTTGAAGCAAAGTGCTTATTGTGCATATTGTCCTTGATCTTTGGTTATTTTTTCTTCTTACCTTTTCTCTTTTTCTTGCTCCTCCTTTCCTTCCCTTTCCCCCCCCCCTCCCCCTTCTTCCCCCCTCTTTTCTTCTTCCTTTCTTTCTTTCTTTCTTTCTTTCTTTTTTTCTTTCTCTTTTTCTCTCTTTTTTTCTTTCTCTCATTATTAATTTTTTCCTTCTTTTTCTGGAGGACATATACATTTATGTGTGCTACACCAGCGGTGCACTTTGATCGGTGCTGCATGTTCGACCTGTGTGGGCTGTGTGGTTTCCGTGCACCCCCTGCCAGCCGTAATGTGCATATAGGTAGGAGTATGCAGGATATAGTAAATTAGCAATATAAGCATATCCCCCTCATCTGGCATTTTGAGCCATATGTAGGGAAGGTATGGTCCTGTATACGATTGATGGAGGTATAATGCACTTACAGACTCCGGCTGGTGGGGGATGTGGGAGAGTACGGCCTATAAGGTCCAAATGGTAATTAAAATCTGTATAGTTGCATATATTATCCCTCCATGCTGGCCTATGTATTGGAATAATGCTGACTGTTATGCCTAAACTGAAACTGGTAGCTATTATGGCCCGCTGCTATGTATAATTATAATATGAGATGGCGGCGACTGGCTGGATTCGATCCTATGGGAGGATATGCATGCGGTTCATATGCTGGTAGTATTGCTACCATTCGGCCATCCATGCTGAGCGCGGCTGGGATCGGGTAGGAGGACGTCCTCGCTCTGCAGTACGGCCGCTCCGGGGGGGGCCGTGCGCATGCCCGATAGCGGTGGCATCGCGTTGCCATGGCTGCCGAGCCTGCTCGGTGGCATCGCGTTGCCATGGCTGCCGGGCCTGCTCGCGTCCCTCCCCCAGGCCAGAAGGAGAGTGAGGTAATTTCCGGTGAATCCTCCTGCCAGAACTATGCCGCGCCGACACGAACATGGAGCCCAAAATGCAATTATGCACCACATGCACATAACCTCGGGTGGATATATAAAGGGTGTCAACTACACAAGATATGTACCTGCCTCCTGACGAAGCCCTAGGCGGTGAAACGCGTTGAGGTGCGGTGGGTGGGATCCGGTATCACTCTGGTCAGGTCTGTATATTGTTGTATAATCCTGTACCATTTATGACTTTATGAGCTGAATACTGCTGTGTAATGCCTCTGTGGGTTTTATGCTTGACTGGTGGGCCCTAGGCATTAGATATTGGGGACTGTGTGCCCTATGATTTCAGTACTTGGATAGTGAGAGGGTGTGGATACCAATAAGGTGCATACCCCACCTATGCGAAATCAGGGTGATGAATAGTCGGCTAGAGACTATTCCCTGGGACCTACGGATATAGCAGTCCCCCACAGAGTGCTGCATTAATATCAATATTGGAAACCTTATTCTCAGCAGATATAATATACTACATATGTCTTGTTGCCAATGATGTCATCGATTAATTACTGCTGTGGGATACTCCTGTGGTGTTTCCTGCCCTGTGGGGGATGTACATGCCTCTGAAAGTCTAGGAGTGAAAGGATATTGAGGTTATTAAGGAGCATACCCCACCTGTGGAACATTGGGGGTTCATTTTTGGAAAAAAGCTCCCTCCTGCGACTTAGAGGCATAGTGGGTACCTGCAGGGTATTAAAGTACCATAGGGGATTTTTTTCCTAGCAGCAACTATAGATCGGGCCCATCTGGCTGCATGAGGCCAGGTCCCCTGGTAAATAGCAGGCTGATTGGCATATGTTATTGTGAACTGTTACTGTAGTAAAAGGGTCTATGAATTTGTGTGGATACCCTTGTTAAATTATTGGTAGTGACAATCGGAGTGCTTATACAGGGTACTACTGACCATTCTCATGCTAGCCATATGTGAACTATGATGGTTATGTGAATATTCTTGGGCTATTGCTTATACAGACCAGTAACTCTCCTTTTGAAATATTATATACATATTTGGAGAGATTTATCTTGATCCTTACCCACCCCTCCCCCAATCCGTGGGAGTCACAGTTGTATCTCTCTACCCTGCTGTGCCATTGTTGTTTGTCAATGTGTGTTTTTTTTTTTTCAAAATAAATAAAGTATTTTTAAATAAGTTTGGCATCATATATTCCTGTTTAGGGATAAGTGGTGATATCAGTTGATAGGATGCGAACCTGAATGTATTAGCGCAAAAAATGTGGAAAGTGTGGTTACTATTTACAGTGCTTGTGGCATTTATTTATTTAGTGCTTGAAAATAACTGGAAGCCACACATAATATTGACACTTTGGGCACAATTTGGCCATTTTCACATAGGGGTGTACTCACTTTTATTGTCAATGGTTCAGACATTATTGGCTGTGTGTTGACTTATTTAGAGTGCACATTAGATTTACATTGTTATACAAGCTGTAGACAGACTACTCTACATTATATCAAAGTGTCCTATTTTCAGTGTTATCCCATGAAAAAATCTAACACTAACACATCTAATATTTGCAAAAATGTGAGGGGTGTACTCACTTTTGTCACATAAAATATTATAGCCAGGGGGACTGACTGCAGGAGAAAAAACAAAAGGGACCTCACTGCTCTGCCCCCTGATTGGACCCCAATGGTCTGATTGCTATGGCATCTCCTAGCTACAGTATATGTAACAATATTTTGTGATGGAAATACGACAGAAAGTTGATAGGAACACTGAGAAAAAAATACTTAGATTTGTTGTGAATATAAAACCACTATTTTCAGCCCATTACAGCCACTACCAGGCCTTCTTTATGCACGTACAATTGACAACACAAGTAATTTTACCCCAGATATCTCTACAACCCTTCTAAATAAATGTACATAATATATGAAGAGCTACAGGAGCGTCTGCCCACACATTATCTGAGCAGCTCCATGTAATATACAGTGTTATATGATATCTATGGTAAAATGTACTATAGCACACTGACTGCATCCTGTCCCTTTAAATCTGTAGATGCCTCTGTCACCATGGTAACTGCATTTATAAACAGCCAATAGAACTGCTCAGTTTGAATAAAAAAAAAAAAAAAAAGTTGTTTATCCTCAGTTTGTTACACCTCATAAGAATGTGAAGACAGACACCAGCGAGCAGCGCGAGATTTCAGGAATAAGGTGTAATATAAGATACCGGGAGGCGATACATCCATCACCCGCACTCACACCAGATACCGGGCGGAAATACATCCATCACCTGCACTCACACCAGATACCAGGGGGTATCACTTGTCCCATCAGGCAGCCCCCTTTAGTGGAATTGATCACATATGTAACAGGAAATATCTTTCCATCTCCCAATCTCGCCTGTCCACAAAGCCCCTGAATACAGAGGCAATGTTCTTCAGTGTTTTCCAGAAGTGTACACCCAAGTCATAGAAATATGGATCAAGTCTCTACAACCTCTGCTACTCTTTTATAGGATTTTGATTCATTACAACAAGCAAAGATGTCAGAAGAAGCCATGGATTGGACTGGATCTGTGCCAGCGTTGGACCAGGTAGTATCATCAGTCTGTGAGGGCCGACTGTTTCCTAGATTCAGGATATCCACTTTAAAGGGGTTATCCAGGAATATTTCATTGTTAGACTTTGGGTCTTTGACTTTGTCATCAGAAATCACCTATTATTTAAATCAGGATTTTGTGTTCAATCTATTTTTTAATAATATTTGTCATTGTTTTTTTTTATCCATATCACAATCTTTAATGGAAACAGCACTTAAAAATCTTGCAGTTCTCACTGTGGCCACTTGGGCTTTTTTTTTTTAGCGGGGGGCTTTAGTCTCTAATCTGATCCTAATATCTGTTTTTTTCCTTTAATTTATGTTACACCTGACGAAAATCTAAGAAGACTGGCCTATTGTATGAAGCTGCTACCTTCACCGCTCTTCAAGAAGGAGGTCAGTGAGAAAACTAAGGGCGACATTGTTGTTTCTTTTATTATAAGGTGGTTGTGTATTCGGATGTTCCTATTAATCCTTGTAACTTAAGCGGGCCTTACACGCTACAATATATCTAACGATGTGTCGGTGGGGTCACTTCGTAAGTGACGCACATCCGGCATCGTTAGTGTTGTTGCAGCGTGTGAAACCTACGTGCGATTGCGATTGAACGAAAAAACGTTGATCGCATACACGTCGTTCAATTTCTAAAAATTGAACGTTCGGTTGTTCAATGTTCCCGAGGCAGCACACATCGCTGTGTGTGACACCCCGGGAATGATGTTCTCAGCTTACCTGCGTCCCGCGGCTCCCGCCGGCTATGCGGAAGGAAGGAGGTGGGCGTGATGTTTACGTCCCGCTCATCTGCGCCCCTCTACTTCTATTGGACGGCTGCCGTGTGACGTCGTTGTGCCGCCGAACGTCCCTCAAACTCCAGGAAGTGGATGTTCGCCGCTCACATCGAGGTCGTATGGAAGGTAAGTACGTGTGACGGGATTTAATCGTTTGTGCGACACGGACAACAAATTGAACGTGCCACACATACGATGGGGGGCGTGTGCGATCGCATACGAGATCGCATGGGTAATTGTAAGGTGTAAAGCAGCCTTTAATCTCTTGTCTTCTCAGCGCCTGATGCCGACCAGCCCTGAGGCCCAGAAAATATATGCAGTATGGCGAGAAGAACAGCCTAAGCCATCCAGGACAATTGATGTCAGAGGAAAAAGGAAGAGGGAAGAAGAAGAAGATGAAGAAAAAAAAATTTGGACAGAATTATGCGACTACCTGGATGAAGAAGAAGAAGAATGCATGCCAAAAAAGTCGGTTAAGAAGCTAAAACTGGACATCCACATCCCTGCAGGGAGGAGACAACAAAGAAGGATCCAGCAGGACAACAACCGCCGATACATCAACTGGTTCATGAGAGGAAGGAGAAACATCATATGGACCATCCTGCTGGGGTCTCCAGACTGAAACAGATTGAGGTGGTAAGTATAATAATAAGAACAATAATATGAGTGATAATAAGAAAGTAGTAACAATATGAAGAAAATGACAGTATTAATAGGTAGAACAGCAGTTTGATACAGAGTTCTAGGACTAATCGCCTTTTCTCGGGGTCGAGAAGGAATTTTTCCCCTGTGACACAAATTGGCTGAATGTGTCCTGGGGTTTTTCCCTTCTTCTGGATCAACATTGTAGGGATAGTGTAGTACAAATAGTTATAGAAAAGTTAGAATTATACTGTAATAAGATAGTAGGATAATAATAGTAATAAAATAGTTATATCTGTAAAAATAAAACACTAACTTAGAAAAAAATATAAAAGTTAGAATACTGTAATAAGAGAGCAGGATAATAGTATAACACCTAAAATCTATGAACACTATAGTCCTATTTTAATTAGCACTGCAATATTAATTACTTAGCTAGAAATAACATCATTGGCTTTGATCCAGTGTTCTAAGACTGATCGCCTTTTCTCGGGGTCGAGAAGGAATTTTTCCCCTGTGACACAAATTGGCTGAACGTGTCCTGGGTTTTTTGCCTTCTTCTGGATCAACATTGTGGGGATAGATTAGTATTAATAGTGATAGAAAACGTAGAATTATACTGTAATAACATAGTAGGATAATAATAGTTATAAAATAGTTATATCTATTAAAATTAAGCACTAAATTAGAAAAAAGAAAGGTTGGAATAATACTGTAATAAGAGAGTAGGATAAGAATAGTATAACACTTAAAATCTATGAACATTATAGTCCTATTTTAATTAGATCTGTAATAGTAATTACTTAACTAGAAATAGCATCATTAGTTTTGATTCAGGGTCCTAGCACTGATCGCCTTTTCCCGGGGTCAAGAAGGAATTTTTCCCCTGTGACACAAATTGGCTGAATGTGTCCTGGGGTTTTTGCCTTCTTCTGGATCAAAAACCATTAGGCATAATTTATTAGGATTTTTTAATACAACAATTTGAACAAAGGTAAGAAAAATTATAAAATAATAAAGAAAAAATAATAAAGAAAATTATAATAACAGGTGGACATTTAAAAAAGTAATAGTGCAGTAATAGTTAAAATGGTAGTAATAATATCAGATGTGACTTAGTCCCAGTTAGTCAGTAATTTAGTGATAAGTTAGTGTAGAGACCCATCTGAAGAGGTTGCCTTGATGTTGGCAGATTGGTTCACACAATTTGATCACATTGTGTGCTAAGAACCTCACATGCATTTTTAGAGAAAATATAGTATCTATGTAGAGCTCCTGGCAGCTTAACCCCTCATATGTCTAAAGGTCCAGTCACACTAAACAACTTACCAGCGATCCCAACAACGATAGGGATCGCTGGTAAGTTGCTAGGAGGTTGCTAGTGAGATGTCACACTGCGACGCTCCAGCGATCCCACCAGCAACCTGACCTGGCAGGGATCGCTGGAGCGTCGCTACACGAGTTGCTGGTGAGCTCACCAGCAACCAGTGACCAACCCCCAGCGCCACATGGAAGATGCTGCGCTTGGTAACTAAGGTAAATATCGGGTAACCAACCCGATATTTACCTTGGTTACCAGCGCACGCAGCTACACGTGCAGAGAGCAGGGAGCAGCGCACACCTCTTAGCGCTGGCTCCCTGCTCTCCTAGTTACAGCACACATCGGGTTAATTACCCGATGTGTGCTGCAGCTGAATGTGCACAGAGCAGGGAGCAGCGCACACCGCTTAGCGCTGGCGCCCTGCTCTCCTAGTTACAGCACACATCGGGTTAATTACCCGATGTGTGCTGCAGCTACATGTGCAGAGAGCAGGGAGCCGCGCACACTGCTTAGTGCTGGCTCCTTGCTTTCCTAGCTACAGTACACATCGGGTTAATTACCCGATGCGTACTGCAGCTACATGTGCACAGAGCAGGAGCCGGCACTGACAGTGAGAGCGGAGGAGGCTGGTAACGAAGGTAAATATCGGGTAACCAAGGACAGGGCTTCTTGGTTACCCGATGTTTACTGTGGTTACCAGCCTCCGCAGAAGCCGGCTCCTGCTGCCTGCACATTTAGTTGTTGCTGTCTTGCTGTCACACACAGCGATCTGTGCTTCACAGCAGGACAGCAACAACTTAAAAATGGCCCAGGACATTCAGCAACAACCAACAACCTCACAGCAGGGGCCAGGTTGTTGCTGGATGTCACACACAGCAACATCGCTAGCAACATCGCTGCTACGTCACAAAAGTTGTTCGTTAGCAGCGATGTTGCTAGCGATGTTGCTTAGTGTGACGGGGCCTTAAGTCCACATCTAGGTGGTTAGTCAGGGCTATCTCTACACTCAATGGCTTCCCAGCGATGAGATTGCAGGTGCTGATGGATTGCTAAGGCCCCCCATGTCTACTAATCTAGTCATCCTATTTGACCCCGACAGAGACCTAATCGGATACCTGTCAGAGTTCTGCCCACTGCTCTGCAGCTGTTGTACCACTGCTGCCCACCAGCTCTGACACTGCTGCTACATACAATGTCATGGAGCCCAGCATCTTACAGTGTGAGTCGTCCGACATCACGCACAGCGGCTGGCACAAGTAGTTTATAACCAATCTCAGAAATGACAGATCAGGGAATTAATTTATAGACCTTGAGCTGGTAAACTAACTTGATAAATAAAGATTATTACATAAGCTGCCTCTTCTGTTTTGGTGATAATTGTCCTCTGTCATATCTACTCTAATAAAATACTAAGTGAAAACTTGATATTACTGTTTTTGGGGGTCTTGGGGCACTGTCATTTATTCATTTGTTTTAGCATCTAATACAGATTAACCTCTGTACCTCCGTCATTTCCGGGTTCAGTAGAGCTCCAATCAGTTCTGTGACCCGACATGCGGCGGAGTGCGCACGTTCCAAAGGTCATGGCAGCGTGATGAGTTTACATAATTGTATTATATTGTACTGTATTGCAAAGGGGGCAGCCTGAAAGGTAAAATCTGTATTGCAAAGAGGGCCACCTGGGGGTGGGATCTGTATGGCCAAGGGGGTATACCTATGCTGCAATGCCCTGCACATGAGGTAAGAGACATAGCTAATCAGGAGAACTATACTACATTTCCCTTTGGAGGTATTTGATGCTGACACTGGTCACTGGTCACACGCGAAACGGCCGTCGTCCGTGAAGGAGCCTGCACCTGGTTCTCTTCCTGCATTTTATCTTGCACCTTCATTTTCAATAAAGAAGATCGTTTGGCTTTTCATCCGGAGTGTGCGGTCTATTTCTTTCCTGGACTGTATATGGATCCTTCACGCTACATGGACGAGCACCTCTGAGCCAGGATCGTGTGGTGCCTGAGCTGCAATCCACACCAGTGTGATACACCGCAAGGTAATGCTGTAGTGGAACCATTGTGGAATATGTTGGCGCTATCTAAATAAAATAAAATTATTATTATTATTGTTTGTTATAGACTGACTGTATACAGAGAGACAGAATTTTCTTGCATCTCATTCTTTATTTAATTTGTGCAAAAAGTTTATTGAAATCCACTACACTATGGAGAAGATCCAAGATTTTGTTCTTCCATTTGAGAACACTGAATGGTAAGCCCGGACTGGCCATAGGGCAATTCTGGCAAATGCCAGACGGGCCGGTCCCTGTAGTGGGCCGCTCTATCTGCAGTCACTGCCGCTCTGCTCAGCAGTGTGCAGGCCGGGTACCATTATCTGCCGTGCGCACACTAGCTGCAGCAGGACCAGGAGGCAGCGTGCTGCGCTGTGTCGGCACTGCTGAGGAGCGTGGCGGTATCGGTGACCGCAGCTTCCTCCTTCCTATTCAAATGTATTTACGTCTCTCAGACGTAAATACATTTGAACAGTGTGTAGTGCCATGACTGCGGCCCTGTCCCAGAAATGCAGCAACATGATGAGATCAGCACCTTGAAGACGTCATCACAGTGCTGTGGAAGACACAGACACATCGAGCAGCGGTAAGCGCTCCATGGAGAATCCAAAGATGACAGGCTTAATTAATGGGGATGAGTGGGGAGAAGCTGAGGGCATATAATGGGGGAACATTTGTGAAGGAACACAGCTTTGCGACAGGCAGAGGGGGAGTACTGTATTCCGAGGGAGGGGAGGCAGGTGTGTGTGGTGATGGGGGGTGCATTGTATTTGTGTGTGTGTGGTGATGGGGGGTGCATTGTATTTGTGTGTGTGTGGTGATGGGGGGGTGCATTGTAGTGTGCGTGTGTGTGTGTGTGTGTGTGTGTGTGTGGTGATGGGGGTGTGCATTGTATTGTAGTGTGTGTGTGTTTGTATGTGTGTGTGGTGTTGGGGGCTGTATTGTATTGTGTGTGGTGATGGGGGGTGCATTGTATTTGTGTGTGTGTGGTGATGGGGGGTGCATTGTATTTGTGTGTGTGTGTGGTGATGGGGGGTGCATTGTATTGTGTGTGTGTGTGTGTGTGTGTGTGTGTGGTGATGAGGGTGTGCATTGTATTGTGTGTGTGTGTGTGTATGGTGTTGGGGGCTGTATTGTATTGTGTGTGGTGATGGGGGGTGCATTGTATTTGTGTGTGTGTGGTGATGGGGGGTGCATTGTATTTGTGTGTGTGTGGTGATGGGGGGTGCATTGTATTGTGTGCGTGTGTGTGTGTGTGGTGATGAGGGTGTGCATTGTATTGTGTGTGTGTGTGTGTGTGTGGTGTTGGGGGCTGTATTGTATTGTGTGTGGTGATGGGGGGTGCATTGTATTTTGTGTGTGTGTGTGTGTGGTGATGGGGGGTGCATTGTATTTGAGTGTGTGTGGTCATGGGGGGTGCATTGTATTGTTTGTGTGTGCGTGTGTGTGTGGGGAGGGGTTGATGGGGGTGCATTATATTGTGCGTGTGTGCGGGGGTTACAAAAGAGCAGTTTTGGGGGCATATTTTGGAGAGGGGCAATATGGGGGGATATTATGGAGAGAGTCAGTGTGGGGGTATATTACAAAGAACAATGTGGAGGGGACATTATGGAGAGAATCTGTGTATGGGCACATTATCAAAAGCATCATTGTGGGGGTATATTAAGGAGAGAGGCAGTGTGGGAGGTATTTTGGATAAGGGCAGTGTGGGGGGATATTTTGTGAAGGAAGCACAGCAATTATTTATTCATGAGCACAGCATGGGAGATATTTATATTTATGGGGCAGTATAATGATACTTTTATTTCTAGAGGTGCTGTGTGGGGAAGTGCTGCTGAAGAATAAAGAGGGTGGTCTTCAGAGACGAGCGGTGTGCACAAAGCCTCATCATGGCGTCTGTACTGCGTGGAGGCAAAAGGGATCGGATCGACTCAGAAGATGTCATCTATAAAGGTACCTGGATGTAGATGATTATTTGTGATATTGCCTGCGTCTGATCAGTATTGTGGGTCCTGTATGGTCCGCAGTCTGATAACAATAACTCCCAGGATCTCCTTGACATTGTTAAGGACAAGCTGGGAGTTGTAGATTCCGGCATCTTCCGAGCCTTCCCATTGATTTGCATTGTAAAATTCATAACGTTTTCCTAGTGGAAAACACCAGAAGAAGGGGCCGGTCACTTCTTTTAATCACTTGGTGGTTTTAGAAACCTGAAGTGGGTAAAAGATGCTCAAAAGCCTGAACCTGTGCACAGCGAGGAGATGCAGATGGTCATTCCAGTATTTTTCAAAGTAGTTTCCATGGTGGGATCTGCCCCCCCAAAAATTTGATTGCACATTCCCTAAGTGGTATGTGTCCAAAATTATCACCAGTGAAAACAACAGCTTCCCTGATCACCTACCTGTAGAATAGGGCATCAGTATTAGTTCAGGGGGATCTGATTTTGTATCTCTGCCCATCAGCTATGTGACCACAGCATTATGTGGAGAGCAGCATCCTCTTCATTATCTGCGAGACCCAGCTCTGTAGGAAAATAGCGGCTTCACCAGGTCCTGCTACTAACAGCAATAAATAGGCCTGAGCTGTAATACTGGACGCAGCCGTGACTACATGTTATATGGTCGTGTTACACAATCCACAAGTGCACAAAGATTTTACACATTCACCACGCAAAAAGTGGGCCTGTGTACCCCCAAATTCCAGGGCTGAATTGTGGTCCCAGTCCGGCCCTGCTGAATGGTAATGTAAAGTTGACTTGGGGGTGACTTTGGATATTTTTAAGCTGGAGACCTAAATAGGACTATGACAAAGGAATAATATTTAGGTTTCATGGTGGGAACCATTGGTAGATGTGTTTGATCTCTCTCCTACAGTGCTTCCATGTGCAAGTCAAATACTCCTCATGTGTCTTACAGTCCAGATGATATTTTCCAACAATCCTCATATATACACATGTATTAGATGGCTAAGCTTCCTGTAATTTTTGTAATATGCAGTTTTCTTTGATATACCAATATTTTGTAACCTGTGATATATATTAAGATTTTTTTTGTTTTGTTGGTATGTTACTTGAAAGGAAACTTGTCAGCAGATTTGTGTACCATAAACACATCTATGTTATTGCACATCAGACTTAAGGTGGTGTCACACACAGCGCCGACGACAACGACGTCGCTGCTACGTCACCATTTTCTGTGACGTTGCAGCGACGTCCCGTCGCTGTCGCTGTGTGTGACATCCAGCAACGAGCTGGCCCCTGCTGTGAGGTCGCCGGTCGTTGCTGAATGTCCTGCTTCATTTTTTCGTCGTCGCTCTCCCGCTGTGAAGCACACATCGCTGTGTGTGACAGCGAGAGAGCGACGAAATGAAGTGAGCAGGGAGCAGGAGACGGCGTCTGCCAGCTGCAATAAGCTGTAACCACTGTAAACATCGGGTAACCAAGGGAAGACCTTTCCCTGGTTACCCGATATTTACCTTCGTTACCAGCCTCCGCTGCTCTTGCTGCTAGTGCCGGCTCCTGCTCTGTGCACATGTAGCTGCAGTACGCATCGGGTAATTAACCCTATGTGTACTGTAGCTAGGAGAGCAAGGAGCCAGCGCTAAGCAGTGTGCGCGGCTCCCTGCTCTCTGCACATGTAGCGACGTTATGATCGCTGCTGTGTCGCTGTGTTTGACAGCTAAGCAGCGATCATAACAGCGACTTACAAGGTCGCTGTTACGTCACAGAAAATGGTGACGTAACAGCGATGTCGTTGTCGCTGTCGCTATGTGTGAACCCAGCTTAAATCTACAGTATATCTTCCTTTTTGTGATCTCTGGCTCCGTTCCAAAGTAATCCCTTATCCAATTGATATGAAAATGAGGCACAAGTGCATGGGGCTTTACCCTGCACTCAGGGTACCGTCACACTTTAGCAACGCTCCAGCGATCCCACCAGCGATCTGACCTGGTCAGGATCACTGGTGCATCGCTACATGGTCGCTGGTGAGCTGTCAATCAGGCAGATCTCACCAGCAACCAGTGACCAGCCCCCAGCCAGCAGCAACGCATGGAAGCGATGCTGCACTTGCTAATTAAGGTAAATATCGGGTAACCAAGCAAAGCACTTTGCTTGGTTACCCGATATTTACCTTGGTTACCAGCGCACACCGCTTAGCGCTGGCTCCCTGCACTCCTAGCCAGAGTACACATCGGGTTAATAAGCAAACCGCTTTGCTTATTTACCTGATGTGTACTCCGGCTACGTGTGCAGGGAGCAGGGAGCCGGCACTGGCAGCCTGAGAGTGGCGGACGCTAGTAACCAAGGTGAATATCGGGTAACCAAGCAAAGGGCTTCGCTTGGTTACCCGATATTTACTTTGGTTACAGCTTACCGCAGGCTGCCAGAAGCCGTCTCCCGGCTTCCTGCACATTCAGTTCGTTGCTCTCTCGCTGTCAAACACAGCGATGTGTGCTTCACAGCGGGAGAGCAACGTCCAAAAAAATGAACCAGCACTGTGTGTAACGAGCAGCGATTTCACAGAAGGGGCCAGATCGCTAATCAGTGTCACACACAGCGAGATCGCTGATGAGGTCACTGGTACGTCACAAAAAATGTGACTCAGCAGTGATCTCGTTATGTGAGAAGTACCCCTTACAGCTCTCTGTCCTCCTTCCATCATTACCCGTATATCACTTTCCGAAGCTCCTGACCGACAGATCACTCGTGTCTGAGTGGCCTCCCTCCCTCATTCGAAAGCTTACTCAGGCACCATCACTCACATGCACCATTTGTCTTCTCAGAGGGGGAATGACTGCGCAAGTTTTCAGATGGGGGAGACAGGTCACTCAGACAACAGTGACCTCCTCGGTCAGAGAGCTTCAGAAGGTGGGAAAAGATGGAAATAGAATAGAAAGCTGTAAGTGCAGGGCCAAGTCCATGTAGTTGCCCCTCATTGGCATAAAAATTGTACTTTACACAGAAGCAATAATTTAAAAAAAAAACAAAAAAACAATCATCGGTATTTTGCTGCAAATCCGGATCCGGACAAATGCGTTTTAGTTCCATTCATTTACAATTTCGCGGCAAGATGTGGTCACATGCGGTTGTGTATGACGCACGCAACCGCATATGACCGCATCTTGCCGCGATTCCATTGGAAATGAATGGAACTAAAACGCATTTGTACCAGATCCGGTTTTGCGGCAAAATACCGCTGATGTGAGGTGAGCCTTAACTAGAGTGGCCTAAAAGGGATGCGTTTGGTTAATGGTGCGTAAACCTTCTGGCGGGTTCACTATAACACTATTGGAAAAAAAACAACAAACCCGTGAGCTCACCATGCAAAAAACTAAGCTCTCGCCCATCTACGTCAATGGAAAAATAAAGAAAACTAAGGGTCTCGAAAAATGGTGTTCCAAACCTTAATTTTTTTTATATTACAAATTTCTGAACTTTTTTTTCACCCCAGTTTAGTATCATCATAATTAAATTCACCTCAAGAATAATGTTGACAGGTCAGTTTTACCACTCAATAGACTCCATAAAAACAAACCCTTCCAAAAACAATGTAATATTGTCGTTTGTTTTTTTAAATGATTACAGTTTGGAAGATGCTGGATGTTTTTTTTTTTTACATTTGCTGGAAAAGGGAGCTTTTGCCGTATGTGCTCTCTCAGTTACAACTACTGGAATATTAGTCTAAAGATTTGTTAGTGGAAGAATGAGCTGCCCGGACTGACACATGGGCGCACACCTACTGTCTGTTACTCCCTCTGTAGCAAAACTGATTGGGTGGACGGTGGAACAAAAGACATCTGTTGCCATCACGGCCCGTGCTGTGGATACAAGGGCTGAGTGACCTGCCGGAACATAATGCTATCTCCCAAATGTCTAAATCATTTGTTAAAACAGCTCCTTTGATTAATAAACATTTATGGTGTTGCGATACAAGAAACAGGAGACAGGACGTCTTAAAAGTTTCTAAGAAGGGAAAGTACAGTATGGTGACCCCAATAGGATTCATTTATATTACTATGAGTGCAGAAGAAACTCATCAAACTTTACTATTATTTTCTTTTAATGCAGTATGTACTGACCTGTTATCAAGAAGTTTATTTCAAAACTTTATTTTAAATCAAATTGTTCCCTTTTTATTGCTTAACTCATAGTACCGCTGCTCCTCATGTCAATCAATCTATGAAAAATCTTCACTCAATACTAAATGGCTCATTTTTTGCATGTACTTTTCTATATGAAATGCAAAAGTACAATATTTTTTTAAGATTTTTGATACATTCACATCATGCAAAATATCAATGTATAATAATTTTCATTGTATGCCTCTTTCCATATGAAAAATCAGCATTAAAGAAAATGCGTTTCTAGAATTTTTTGCACCTACTGTATGCTTCCCCAAAAATAAGCCCTAAGCCGAAAATAAGCCCTAGCAGGAATTTTCAGAATAAATATAAGACCTAAGGTGGCGTCACACACAGCGACGGCGACAACTACGTTGCTGCTACGTCACCATTTTCTGTGACGTAGCAGCGACGTCCCGTCGCTGTCGCTGTGTGTGACATCCAGCAACGAGCTGGCCCCTGCTGTGAGGTTGCCGCTCGATGCTGAATGTCCTGCTTCATTTTTTTGCTCGTTGCTCTCCCACTGTAAAGAGAGATTGACGAACTGAAGTAAGCAGGGAGCAGGGAGACAGCTTCTGGCAGCCTGCGGTAAGCTGTAACCAAGGTAAACATCGGGTAACCAAGGGAAACCCTTTCCTTGGTTACCCGATATTTACCTTCGTTACCAGCGTCCGCCGCTCTCACGCTGCCTGTGCTGCCGGCTCCCTGCTCCCTGCACGCCAGAGTACACATCGGGTAAATAAGCAAGGGTTTGCTTATTAACCGGATGTCTACTCTGGCATGCAGGGAGCCAGAGCTAAGCAGTGTGCGCTGGTAACCAATGTAAATATCGGGTAACCAAGCCCTTGGTTACCCGATATTTACCTTACTTACCAAGCGCAGCACTGCTTCCACCCGTTGCTGCTGGCTGGGAGCTGGTCACTGGTCGCTGGTGAGATCTGCCTGTTTGACAGCTCACCAGCGACCATGTGACGACGCAGCAGCTATCCTGATAAGGTCAGGTCGCCCGTCGTGATCGCTGCTGCGTCACTATGTGTGAACCCAGCACAACCCCAAAAATAAGCCCTAGTTGCGGTTCAACAATGATATGTCCATGCAGCTAAACAAGTTAAGGAATACTGCAGGACACTTCATTAAAGTAAGCAGACACCCCCAAAAGACAGAAGACAACAATCATACTCACCAGACCCTGAATAGGACACTGTGGAATGAGAGGACCTGTGGTGGAATGCATCAAGGACCTACACTGGAAAACACACACACACACACACACACACACACATACATACACACACACACACACACACACACACACACAGTGATACTGTACTGCTTCGGGGACCTGGGGCTCAGTGGAACGCAAGGACCTGCAGTAGAATGCATGTGCGTGTGGGTTTATGATGTTTCTGCAATCTGGTGTGTGTGTGTGTTTCGGTCAGAAGTAGGAAAGGACTGCTGTGGAGCACACAAGGACCAGCTGGATAAACTTACCCCCAAACTCGTTTTCCTAGAAATAAGCCCTACCCCAAAAATAAGCCTTAGCGCATTTTTCGGGGCAAAAAATAACATATGCCGGTGTCTTATTTTGGGGAAACACGATAATTTAGACCAAAGACTAAAGCTTATCCTTTTTTTTCTAACGTTTTTAATATTTTTATTTTATTTTTTTTTATGTGTGTTTCATTTTGATGGTGGGGTGTCCATTTGTTTATCCGCAGTGAAAAAATGTGATTTATTGAAGCCACATGAACCATAGTTTTCTGGGAATGCTCTGTGACAAATGCAGAGGCCAATGTGTAGAGAGAGGGAGAAGGTGAGCTGCTGCAATGATGATAAAATGACTATTTACATAGACTATGACTTTATACCGCAACTCTCTACTGATTGGTCTCCCTCTTACCAAACTTTCTCTTCTTCAATCGATCCTGACTGCAGCACACATGATCGTATTTCTGTTCATCAGCTACACCGATGCCTCCATCATGTTCCAGTCATTTCACTGGTTACCCATCTGCAACAGAGTACCATATAAACTTCTCTCTCATCCACAAAGCTTTCAACAGTCCGCACCACTATACATCTCCTCCTCTTATCTTTGTTTGTCTCTCTATTCTTGTTCTCTTTCATGCAACTGATCAAAGAGTAACTGACTCGCCAAGTGTCATAACATCAAACACTATTCAGACTACAGACTCTGACACTCTTCACTATACTTTCTCTGGTGCTTCTGAGTTGCACAGGCAGGCTCAGGCATCAACCAGCTGTGGGCTCATTAGTGATCGAGCTAGAAGGACTTCATTTCTTCTAGCCTGCTGGTTACCTTTTTGATCACATGTTACTGGAGATCTATCACAGGAATTTACTGCCTTTTAAAGATGGAGAAATTTGTCTTCCTTTGCCGACTATAGCTTTCTGCTACACCGGTCTGTGTGCTGTTGTTTTTCAGTATGGAGATTAACTGCTTGTTGCTTTGTGTGTAGTAGAATTCCTCCTGTAGTCTGATTATTTCCTCCCTGCTTTAGTTCTCTTCCTTATGACTTGTCTATGAGCATGCTGTGTGATAGAGTTTTGGTTTCCCCTGTTTATCTAACACTGTTGGTGTTTATATGCTCCTGTCCCCCCGGGGTTGGGAGGGAGGGGGTACTAGATCAGAGCTGGTCAGGAGCAGGGGTAGGAAGGAAGCCCAGACATAGTCACCATGAGACTTATCTCTGGGAATAGGGACAGCTAGGGCCCCCCCTAGCCAGAGGGCAAGTTTAGGAGCCCTGGTCCCCTGTTATCCCCTGCCATCTTGTGATATTAACATCCTTCATAATTCGAACCTTCCGCTTCCATTTCTGAGAATTCTCTTGTGCTGCAGCAGGTTTCTGCAATTCACTATGCCAGATAATATTATCAATACCAAGCCCCTACATTGTTATGTTACATTCTGTAATTGGGCTATAGACAGCAATGGGGACAGCAGGGATCTGTGCTAGAACCGATTCTTTTTAATCTCTTTATTAATGATCTTGTGGATGGGATTGATAGTAAAGTGTCAGTCTTTGCTGACAACACCAAACTATGTAGGATATTAAAAACTGACCTTGATTTTACAATATTACAAAATGATCTGGATAAGATGTCAGAATGGCCAGATACTTGGCAAATGAGATTTAATGTTGATAAATGAAGACTAATGCAACTAGGACGGAGTAATCCTATAGCTATATATATAATTCCATTAAATAATATACATTAAATGGAAGTAAACTCAGGACTACAGAACAGGAGAAAAACTTGGGGATTCTGGTTACAAGTAAGCTGAGCAGCAGCACTCAATGTCAGGTAGCAGCTGCAAAAGCAAACAAGATTTTAGGGTGTATAAAAAGAGAGATTAGATCCTGTGATCCCAACGTATTGCTATTCCTCTATAAATCACTTGTAAGGCCACACTTAGAATTTGGGATCCAGTTTTGGGCTCCACATTTTAAAAAGGAGATTTAGAAGTTAGAGTCAGTTCAAAGACGGGCAACTAGACTACTACAAGGAATGGAAGGCCTCCCGTATGATGAAAGGTTGAAAAAGTTAAATTTATTTAGCTTAGAAAAAAGATCTCAGAGGAGATGTCATTTATATGTATAAATTCATGTGTGGTCAATATAAAGGACCGGCACATGACTTATTCCTTCAAAAGACAATACTAAGGGGCACTTTGCACACTACGACATCGCAGGTGCGATGTCGGTGGGGTCAAATCGAAAGTGACGCACTTACGGTGTCGCTCTCGACATCGTAGTGTGTAAAGCATTTTTGATACAATTAACGAGCACAAAAGCGTCGTAATCGTATCATTGGTGTAGCGTCGGTAATTTCCATGAATTTGGAAAGACCGATGTTACGATGTTGTTCCTCGTTCCTGCGGCAGCACACATCTCTGTGTGTGAAGCCACAGGAGCGAGGAACATCTCCAACCTGCGTCCCGGCCGGCTATGCGGAAGGAAGGAGGTGGGCAGGATGTTTACGTCCCGCTCATCTCCGCCCCTCCGATTCTATTGGCCACCTGCCGTGTGACGTCGCTATGACACCACACGACCCGACCCCTTAGGAAGGAGGCGGTTCGCCGGCCAGAGCGACGTCGCAGGGCAGGTGAGTGCATGTGAAGCTGCCGTAGCGATAATGTTCGCTACGGCAGCTATCACCATGATATCGCAGCTGCTACGGGGGCGGGGACTATCACGCTTGGCATCGCAGCATCGGCTTGCGATGTCGTAGTGTGCAAAGTGCCCCTAAGGGCCAGGGGGCACTCACTGCGAGTGGAAGAAAGGCAATTCCGGCAGCTAAATAGGAACAGGTTCTTTACAGTTAGAGCAGTCAGACTGTGGAATATCCTACCACAAGAGGTAGTAATGGCAGATACTATAACAGCTTTTAAAAAAGCGCTGGATGATTTCCTCAGTACACACAACATTGTCGGTTATAAATGACATAATGACAAAATGTATAGTTGGAGGACGAAGGTTGAACTAGATGGACCTAGGCCTTTTTTCAACCTTTGTAACGATGTAAAGTATGGAGAGGGCTTGGAACGGCTCATGATCCAAAGCACACCACATCCTCTGCAAAACATGGTGGAGGCAGTGTGATGGCCGGGCATGCATGGCTTCCAATGGCACTGAGTCACTAGTGTTTATTGAGGATGTGACTGAAGACAGAAGCAGCAAGATGAATACTGAAGTGTACAGGGCTTTACTTTCCTATCAGATTTAACCAAATTCAGCAAGGTTGATTTGGACAGTCTTCACAGTACAGATGGACAATGACTCAAAACATACTGCAAAACCAAGTTTTTTAAGGCAAAGATGTGAAATATTCTGCAATGGCCGAGTCAATCACCAGATCTCAACCCCATTCAGCATACTTTTAACACGCTTAAGTGAAAACGTAAGGCAGAAAGACTCACAAACAAGTAACAACTGAAGTCAGCTACAGTAATGGCCTGGCAAAGCATCGCAAAGGAGGAAGCCCAGTGGTTGGTGACGTCCATGGCTTCCAGACCTCAGGCAGTCATTGCCTGCAAAGAATTCTGTATGAAGAATTAAAAATGAACCTGATTCCAGGTCTTTCTGTAGCTCTCCACAGGCGGTCCTTGGCTTTTTGACAACTCTTCTGAATTTTGTTCACTATTCTGTTTGAAAGCTTATGGGGTGCAACTGGTCGTGGCATGTTTATGGTGGAAAGATGTTCTTTTCACTATTGGATTATGCATCCAGCAAAGCTCATGAAACCTTCAGTAGTTTAGAAATTCTGTAACCAATGCCAACAGTATGTTTTGCAACAATAAAGTTGCAAATGTCTTGAGACAGCTCACTGGTTTTACCCATCATGAGATGTTTCTTGTGTGACATCTTGGTAATGAGACACCATTTTTATGCTATGAGTTGAACAAGCTGACATTAGTTTTCAATAAGTGGCAGGATTGCTTCCTAATGTCTAATAGATTATAGTTGGTGTCATGGCTTTTTTCACCTCTCTTTCTGCATATATTCAATTCAATACTTTAGCCCTGTGTCATTTCTCATTATTACACGACACTTAATATATGGACCTCTATAATTTGATTTCTTTGCCTGAGGGATTGGATGGGTTACTATTGACATCTGGTGAGAATTTAATGTCAATAGCACTTTTAGAAATATAATTACTTAGAGGATTGGTTACATGTTCAATAACTATTTCACCCGTTGTAGTTGACAGATTCCCTTTAAGTATGGGTTATGGGCAAGTGAGACAAAATTTAAGGCTGGGGCCACATGAGCACTACTACGAGAGTGCATCGCATGACACTTGGCTCTCGTTCTGCTGGAGTGTAAGCTGAGTGTCATGCCACTGTGATTGATGCGATCCTGTGATCGCAGCACAGCCGGGGAGGAGGGGGTGCATGCTGCGGAGGAGAAGGAGGGACGAATCTCACCATCTCCTCCATTGTCAGCTGATGCGTATATCGCACTGCACTCTGCTGTAATGCAAGTGCAGTGCGATGTATCTCGTGCCCCCATAGACTTGTATGCGTGTGAGAGACAACAAATCAGATTCCACCAACAACAAGCTGCGATTGTTTTCTCGATCCGATTAGGGCTGATAAAAAAAATCACTCATGGGAGCGACCCCATTGAGTAACATTGGTCCAAGTGGAATGCGATTTTTTTATCGTATTCCACTTGCTCCTTTTTTCTCACCATGTGTCCTTAGGCTAAGGTGTTTAATTACAATAGAACTGCTCCAATCCAAGGAGCTATGGGTATAAGCATGAATTTCTGTCAGTGCCATGACCCTCTTATATAATGGGGGCACCCATCCATAATGGTAAGCAGAATTCAGCAGTTCAGGTCCTACAAATTCAATGATTACAGATTCTAGTGGATTTACCATTCTTACTGGGTGTTTGCACAAACTGATGTCTAAAATTTCTAAGACAAAATTCACTTTTTAGCTGTAACTTAGTAGCTGAGCTACCCTTGGCTTTCTGACATAACAAAAGGATGGAAAAATAAGTGGTACTAATGAAAACCAGTCAGAGATCGAAGTGACATCACTGTGTATAAAACGGCATGTTCAAGAGGCGAAGATCACCCAGGACTGTGGAGCGAGAATCGTGCATCTGCTAAGAATGGGACAAAATTCCTCTCCCAAAACTCCAGCAAATGGTCTCCTCACTTCCCAGAAAGACTGTTATAAGAAGAAGAGATACTACACAATGTAGACACGGCCCTATCCCAACTTTTTGGAGATGTGTTACTGACATCAATTTTTAAATTAGTTAATTTTTCAAATGAAAAGGAAAAAAGTCCATCGTTTAACCTCTGATCTGTGTTCTATGTTCTGTTGTGAATTCCGAAGAGAATTCCAAATAATTGCATTCGTGTTTTCTTTTCATTTTCCAGTGTCCCACGTGTTTTGGAATCGGGGTTATACTTTACAATCAAACATACTGTATGTGTGTAATCACTTGGTAGGATACGAGTTAATGTTTAGATTGGATTACAGATCTGTCCTCTCATGGGTTATTCACCAGGGAGTATTTCTAAAAGCAAAATAATTCATAGCTGTTTGTGATGTCATTTGGAGAGATGAAGACACAAGACTCCCAAGCCAATTATAGGATAATTACCGATTCCCCAGAAAATATTGTGTTAACATTCAAGGGAAAAAAAATGTTTTCTTTTATGTAACAGCACAATAAATACATTTGTGAATTTTTGTAAGTTTTGACCCAATGCCAATGTGAGAGGCACACACTCCAAATCTGTACTACAAAAGCTACAACCGAACACACTACTTAAAAAAGGGTTGTCCAGTGTATTAAAAAATAAGTGAATTAAATTATATTATATAGATGAGAACAAAGATGGACAGAGTCTTTAAATTCACTTAATAAAAATCCCATACAAGCAAAGTTATGAAGATATTAAATATTTTATTAAAGTGCTGTTGGGTACAAAGATATATAAAATACATATGGACCAGAGGGAGCGGTGCTGAAGGGGAAAGAACCCCACATGTCCCAGAGTGTAAAGAGGAAAAATTCCTCAGCCGTGATCTTGAAGGACTTGTAAGAGGTGACTATTAAACCAAAAGCAGGGCTGCATCACAAGATAGTGGAGAGGGATCTACATGCAAAAGACACAAAACCTTCCTAAGTACAAGCAGCACAACTCACCTCCTCAAATCACTACTCAGATCACTGCACCACCGGGGTAGCCACGAGGGGACCGACGTCCCAACACGTGTTTCGCGTTTAAGGTATGCTTCATCGGGGGACGGGTAAAAAAGTGTGCAAGTACTGACCTTGGCTGTGGGCCTCAACGGGTAGGCTGTTACCCGTGCGGCAGCTGTCGGGGATGTCAGAACATCATTCGAGCTACCCATTTCTCTACAGCCGACGGGAGGAGAGAGTATCGGATCCGAAAGTATATCTCCTGCAGCACATCTGGCGTAATTTATTATGCCATGTGTGGCTGTGGCATGATATACATCGGCTTGACTTCCCGTGAGCTTAGAATACGCACAAGAGAACATGTGCGTGACATCCTCGCAGCCAAGGAAGCTGTAGATCCGGATACCTTGAAAACGATACCCCGACACTTTAGGGTGGCCCACAATTGTGATCCAAAAACTCTTAAGATTCGAGGTATTGACAAGGTTCACATGGGTATTCGGGGTGGAGATCTCAAAAAACAACTGGCACAGGTCGAATGTCGCTGGATCTTCACCTTGGGGACTATGTCCCCACATGGCCTCAATGAGCGCCTCTCTTTTGCGCCTTTCCTATAGTTTCACGTTTTCACTTTTCCATTGTCTGCCCCCCCTTTTTTTAGGCAATGAGGTGTATCAGCGACACTGACGTGCACGTGTTTTACGCGCACGCCAATGTTACCGCTTGGTATCCATAATATTTCATCTGGTTGAGCATTCTAGACTGCCCATGCGGTCCTCTTTTTATGTTATTTTTGGACAGTGGTCATGGTCCTCCTTTTAACAGTGTGTTTGTTTTTCCTTTTTGTTAGTGAGTGGGCACCCATTTTCATCATCTCCTGTGAAGAGGCCCCCCCCAAAACCCTCTCCCTCCCCCCCATTTCTCCTATTCCTCCCCCCCCACGCCCCTTGCCCTTTTCCTCCCCCCTCCGCAAACCCTGTACCTGGCTTCTCATTCTTCATCATCCTGCCTTACCTTCGGGTGGAAATATATGCATTGGAACGGATGGACTGTAACTACCAAGAAAAATGATTATTCACATCCTGGATTCCGTTCTACATCATGGACAAGGAAGATACGGTGTGCTGACATCATCCCATATACAATTGGTCATATTGACTCTTACGGGACAAATCTTTGCATTATTATAAAAACATCTTCCACTTGAAAATTTTGGAATCTGGTGCCTGTTCACATACTTTTGGGAAGGTGTTATGTGTTACATATTGTATTCTGTTCCTTTACCTGTTTTTCTCCTATTTTAGTAGCTTGACAGGATTCTGTGGATTCTTTTACATCTTCCACTACATTTGGCTCCCCCCTGTGATGTGGGATAGCTAATGGATGGTCGTTTGGAATTTTATGCTTACTTACTTCTCCTCTGGTGGGCGGCAGTTGCCCCTTTGAAGGAGGAAGACCGGATGTATTTGTGAGGCATTTTGGGGTTTATCCGTTGTTTTGGATATCACTGCGGTGGGCACGCCTTCGTGGGTATGGGGCGAGTTTTTTTCCCTGGCTGGTGATACGGAGAAGTTTTTGCCTACTCTGGTAGTGGGCGGCGCTTTAGGGGTTGTGATGGTGGTGATGGGAGGGGGTGGTATTCTGAGACGCGTCATGGGGCGTGCCTGTTGCCCGGACATCACTGCGGTGGCGTCCTTAACACCGGGACCGGAACAATACTGGTGACGTCACAGGAAGTTTTCTTCCGTCCGGTCTTCTCTGTGAACGCTGAACCTGGGCGGACCTCCGGTCTTCAGGGCTTCCTATGACGCGTTCATGGTGGGTGGTTTCTTGAGGTACTTTGGGTGCCTATTTAAGGTCAGTACTTGCACACTTTTTTACCCGTCCCTCGACGAAGCATACCTTAAACGCGAAACACGTGTTGGGACGTCGGTCCCCTCGTGGCTACCCCGGTGGTGCAGTGATCTGAGTAGTGATTTGACGAGGTGAGTTGTGCTGCTTGTACTTAGGAAGGTTTTGTGTCTTTTGCATGTAGATCCCTCTCCACTATCTTGTGATGCAGCCCTGCTTTTGGTTTAATAGTCACCTCTTACAAGTCCTTCAAGATCACGGCTGAGGAATTTTTCCTCTTTACACTCTGGGACACGTGGGGTTCTTTCCCCTTCAGCACCGCTCCCTCTGGTCCATATGTATTTTATATATCTTTGTACCCAACAGCACTTTAATAAAATATTTAATATCTTCATAACTTTGCTTGTATGGGATTTTTATTAAGTGAATTTAAAGACTCTGTCCATCTTTGTTCTCATCATATATGAGTTGTTGCCAATGATTTGATGTTGTGATTTTCCGTGCTCCTGCATGTCTCAAATATATTTTTATATATATATATATATATATATATATATATATATATACATACATACATATACACACACACACACAGTATATACACTGTATATATACACTAATGTATATACACATACACACATTTCTGTATGTATGTATATGTTTATATATACTAGTTGTAGTACCCGGACGTTGCCCGGGATAGTAACTGTCTCTCTCGGTCTCTCTCCCAGTCTCTGTCTGTGTGTCGCTGTCTGTCTGTCTCTCTGTCTGTCTCTTTCCTTGTCTGTCTGTGTCTATGTATCTGTCTGTCTGTTTCTATCTCTCTGTCTGTATTTGTATCAGTCTGTCTCCATCTCTGTGTCTTTCTGTCTCTCTCTATCTTTGTGTCTGTCTCTGTGTGTGTCACTGTCTGTCTCTATGTCTGTCTCTTCCCCAATCTGTCTGTCTGTCTCTTTCCAGGTCTCTCTTTGCCTGTCTGTCTCTTTCCAGGTCTCTCTTTGCCTGTCTGTCTCTTTCCAGGTCTCTCTTTGCCTGTCTGTCTCTTTTCAGGGCTGTCTTTTTGCCTGGGCTGTCTCTTTGCCCGGCTGTCTCTTTCCAGGTCTGTCTTTTTGCCCAGGCTGTCTCTTTCCCAGTCTGTATGCCCACTGACATCATATTACCTCACACATAAGCTTCTTATACTAACAGTTTATTTTATTCCTTTAGCAACCACTGACAGTTGCTATTAATAACCTATAGCTCACACCTCCATTCAGTTTAATGGAGGAATGTTTTTTGGAGAGTAACTGTAAACCGCAGGGTTAAGTTTTCCTATCAAAACATAGTCTATGACGTTCCCTGAGTCACATGAGGCGTCTGTGCAAAATTTCGTGATAGTAAATGCGACGATGCGGATTCCATTAGCGAACATACACACATACATACATACACTCAACATATATATATATATATATATATATTTTTATATATATATATATATATATATATATATATATATATATATTACAGTGGAACCTTGGTTTAAGAGTAACTTGGTTTGAGAGCATTTTGCAAGACAAGCAAAGCTTTTGAAAAATTTGTAACTTGGTTTAAGAGCAATGATTTGCAATAAGAGCAAATACTCACCGTGCACACTTCTGATTCCGTCCTTTCACTGCGCTCTGACCTGCTCTGGAGGTAAATTTCTGTCCATATGTACTGTATACTGCATAAAGTATACCATTGTACAGTACAGTATATACTATATAACATTTCTATCAATTTGCATTTGTGGATACAGTATTGTACTTTCTAACCAGTACAGCACATTGCTTGTACTGTAATCTAATTGCCTGGGCAGTATTCCTACCCCACATTTGGCTTAGTTCTGCCCTTATTTTGGGGAGAATAGATTTGGGGTGTTTTGTCTATTGTACTAGAATAAAGGTTATCATATTTATACATCATTTTATCGCTATAGTACCTCCTGCACACCAACAATTCTATTGGAAGCGAACGAGCAGTTTAATTTGTTTTATGTGTTTTTTACTGTACAGTATTTTGTATTAGTGTATGGTAATCATTTTATATGAATACAGTACATTATAGTGTATTACTATAGTAGGTTTGTATAAATACAGTAAATATTTTTGGGTTGTGGAATAAATTGTCTGCATTTCAATTATTTCCTATGGGAAAATTTGCTTTGATATAAGAGTAACTTGGTTTAAGAGCAAACTCCCGGAACCAATTATACTCGTAATCCAAGGTTCCAATGTATACATACACACACACTGCATAATATATATATGAAGAAAAAACAAAAAGCCAGCACCAAATGTGCACTACAGCACTAAACATTCCAAACTGTACTTATTATAAAAAAAATTTTGAGATTTTTGGCAAAAAATTGCAATTTCTTGAGCTGCTTCGCCACGTCACGGCAAATCTCATTTGAAGCAGTCCTACACTAAAATATTTTTATAAAATGTGCCATACGGCCTCACATATGAATAGTAGAACTGCTCTTAGCAGCACTCACCTGGTCTATTTCAATCCCGTACCCATGACTGAGTCATGGCTGTGGGCGGGACAGGTCCAAGCAAATGCTGCATGAAGTAAATAGCCTGTGGACAAAGCCTGATGACTTAATGTGAACAGTCACCAACCGCCAAAATCCAGACAGATGGAATACATCCCAAATTGGGGTGCATAGCAAGGTGGAGGTCAACCACCGACCAATTCAATGAAGAAAAAACAAAAAGCCAGCACCAAATGTGCACTACAGCACTAAACATTCCAAACTGTACTTATTATAAAAAAAATTTTGAGATTTTTGGCAAAAAATTGCAATTTCTTGAGCTGCTTCGCCACGTCACGGCAAATCTCATTTGAAGCAGTCCTACACTAAAATATTTTTATAAAATGTGCCATACGGCCTCACATATGAATAGTAGAACTGCTCTTAGCAGCACTCACCTGGTCTATTTCAATCCCGTACCCATGACTGAGTCATGGCTGTGGGCGGGACAGGTCCAAGCAAATGCTGCATGAAGTAAATAGCCTGTGGACAAAGCCTGATGACTTAATGTGAACAGTCACCAACCGCCAAAATCCAGACAGATGGAATACATCCCAAATTGGGGTGCATAGCAAGGTGGAGGTCAACCACCGACCAATTCAATGAAGAAAAAACAAAAAGCCAGCACCAAATGTGCACTACAGCACTAAACATTCCAAACTGTACTTATTATAAAAAAAATTTTGAGATTTTTGGCAAAAAATTGCAATTTCTTGAGCTGCTTCGCCACGTCACGGCAAATCTCATTTGAAGCAGTCCTACACTAAAATATTTTTATAAAATGTGCCATACGGCCTCACATATGAATAGTAGAACTGCTCTTAGCAGCACTCACCTGGTCTATTTCAATCCCGTACCCATGACTGAGTCATGGCTGTGGGCGGGACAGGTCCAAGCAAATGCTGCATGAAGTAAATAGCCTGTGGACAAAGCCTGATGACTTAATGTGAACAGTCACCAACCGCCAAAATCCAGACAGATGGAATACATCCCAAATTGGGGTGCATAGCAAGGTGGAGGTCAACCACCGACCAATTCAATGAAGAAAAAACAAAAAGCCAGCACCAAATGTGCACTACAGCACTAAACATTCCAAACTGTACTTATTATAAAAAAAATTTCTGTCTGGATTTTGGCGGTTGGTGACTGTTCACATTAAGTCATCAGCCTTTGTCCACAGGCTATTTACTTCATGCAGCATTTGCTTGGACCTGTCCCGCCCACAGCCATGACTCAGTCATGGGTACGGGATTGAAATAGACCAGGTGAGTGCTGCTAAGAGCAGTTCTACTATTCATATGTGAGGCCGTATGGCACATTTTATAAAAATATTTTAGTGTAGGACTGCTTCAAATGAGATTTGCCGTGACGTGGCGAAGCAGCTCAAGAAATTGCAATTTTTTGCCAAAAATCTCAAAAAATTTTTTTATAATAAGTACAGTTTGGAATGTTTAGTGCTGTAGTGCACATTTGGTGCTGGCTTTTTGTTTTTTCTTTATAATATATATATGGTATTTATTAAGAACTGAGCACCGCAGCTGTATTTAAATATTTCAAGGTGTTGATTCGGCTTCACTTAGAGGTGTTGCCACTACTAGGACAATCCCTCATACCACGTTTTCCCTTATTAACATGAACAAAGTTTATACTCGCCTCCGGTGCTGGCGCCATGCGCGTGTGCTGACTCCGCAGCCATTTTCCTGAAGCCCATCGCGTCCACTGCCCGGAGATCAATGGTGCCCGCATCGCACCACTGCGATATCCCCTCATCCCAGCCCTGGACCCTCCCCCTGCCACCGCCATCCTTTAGCTGCAACCATGCCTCATGACCCAGCTCCACCGCTGCTATGCCCCCCTTCCCAGGTAAGCTATTTCTGGATTATAAAACGGACTCTAGGGCTATAAAAGACGGACCCTTTTTTTTTTTTTTAACTAACATTTTTTTTCCCCTATTTTCTTCCTCTAAATTTGGGGCATCTTATAATCCAAAAAATACTGTCATCAATTTGTTTTTTTATTTTATTTGTATAAGCAGCTATTATTTACAGGGCCATTTACAGTTTCCTGTTACAAAATGGTAATGTATCTGTTAAAATCATATGCAATACTCTCTCATCTGATTTTTTTTTGTGGCACTAATAGACTTGAATGGGTGAGTTAAATTTCATCTGATTTCAGAGTCAAATTATGGCATGCTTCAATTTTTTTTCACACCAAATCGGTATGAGAAAAAAAGGTTCATCTGCACATTGAATAATGGGTCAATGTGCTATCCAACAAAAAAAAAAAAAATCAATTAGCACACACACAATTTATACGCTCATGTGCACGAGCCTTTATTATGTGTATATACACACTGCACAGTACCACTTCTGCCCTGAATCCTGGGTACAATCCTCAGTATCTGTATTAGTACACTGCACAGTACCACTTCTCATGTCCTGTATACTGGATTTAATGCTCAGTATCTGTATTATTCTGTATATATACACTGCACAATTCCACTTTTCCTATCCTATATACTGGGTGTAATTCTCCGAACCGGTATTACTCTGTATACACACGATAAAAATTGTTGATACCCCTCGTGTAATGGAAGAAATACCCACAATGGCCACAGAAATAACTTGAATCCGACAAAAGTAATAATAAATGAAAAAAAATCTATGAAAACGAACAAATGAAAGTCAGACATTGCTTTACAACCATGCTTCCACAGAATTTAAAAAAAAATAAAACTCATGAAATAGGCCTGGATAGAAATGATGGTACCCCTGAAAATAATGTGACAAAATGGACATGTTAAATCAAGGTGTGTCTACTAATTAACATCACAGACGTCTACAATCTTCTAATCAGTCAGTGGGCCTGTATATAGGGCTACAGATACCCACTGTGCTGTTTGGCGACTTGGTGTGTACCACACTCAACATGGACTAAAGAAAGTTAATTAAGCAGTTGTCTCAGGAGATTAGAAAGAAAATTCTAGACAAGCATGTTAAAGGTAAAGGTTATCAGACCATCTCCAAGTGGCTTGATGTTCCTGTGACTACAGTTGCACATATTATTCAGAAATTTAAGATCCATGGGACTGTAGCCAACCTCCCTCGACGTGTCCACAGGAGTAAAATTGATAACAAATCAAAGAGTCAGCTAATACGAATGGTAAGAATAGAGCCCAGAAAAACTTCTAGAGATTAATGGTGAACTTCAAGCTCAAGGAACATCAGTCTCAGATTGCACCATCTGTCATTATTGAGCCAAAGTGGAGTTCATGGGAGACGACTAAGCAAGACAGCATTGTTGACAAAAATCATAAAATAGGCAGACTGGAATTTGCCAAATTACATGTTGACAAGCCACAAAGCTTCTAGGAAAATGTCCTATGGAGAGGTGAGACAAAAATGGAACTTTTTGGCAAGGCACATCAGCTCTATGTTCACAGACGGAAAAATGAAGCACATCAAGAAAACAACACTGTCCCTACTGTGAAACATGGAGGAGGTTATGTTCTGGGGCTGCTTTGCTGCATCTGGCACATGGTGTCTTCAATCTGTGCAGGGTACAATGAAATCTCAAGATTATCAAGGGATTCTAGAGAGAAATGTGCTGCCCAGTGTAAGAAAGCTTGGTCTCAGTCGCAGGTCATGGGTCTTGCAACAGGATAATGACCCAAAACACACAGCTGAAACACCCAAGAGGAAAACATTGGACTATTCTGAAGTGACCTTCTATGAGCCCTGACCTAAATCCTATTGAGCATCTTTGGAAAGAGCTGAAACATGCCGTCTGGAAAAGGCAACCTTCAAACACGAGACAACTGGAGCAGTTTGCTCATGAGGTGACTGTGGAGGCTCCTCTGGAGCAGTTTGCTCTTGAAGAGTGGCCAAAATACTTGTCGAGAGGTGCAGAAGTCTCACTGACAGTTACAGGAATCGTTTGATTGCAGTGATTGCCTCAAAAGGTGGTGCAATCAAATATTAAATTAAGGAGGGCACCATAATTTCTGTCCAGGCCTATTTCATGAGTTTTAAAAAATTCTGTGGAAGCAGAAAAGCAGCAATGTCTGACTTTCATTTGTTCATTTTCATAGATTATTTATTATTACTTTTGTCACAATCGAGTTATTAGTGTGACCATTGTGGGTATTTTTCTTTCTTTAAACGAGGGGTACCAACAATTTTGACCACGTGTGTATATACACTGCAAAGTACCACTTCTCCCGCCCTGTATACTGGGTGAAATTCTCAGTATGTGTTTATATATTATATGTATTTTCTATTATATATATATTTATGTATATATATTACACACACACACACACACACACACACACACTGCAGAGTACCACTCCTCATGTCCTGTATATTGGGTGTAATTCTCAGGATCAGTATTATTCTGTATATATAGACTGCACAGTACCACTTCGCCTGTCCTGTATACATGATGCAATTCTCAAAAATGAAAAGAAAAAAAAGGATTTTTTTCAGCTCACCCTTTATAAATGACCCCTGGACTTTTCAATCACAGGTAGTGCACGGTTTGTGGCTACATGTCCAACAACAGCAGGAAAATACGATTGGTAAAGAGATCCAGCATCATGTCCCAAGGTATTGTCCTTTTCAGCTTTGCCCAACACCTGGCCGTCTAATGGTTAGAGACCTGGAGAGACGTACAAGCCAGTGTCTTGCACCCTCTGTGAAATTTGGTGGAGGATTGGTGATTATCTGGGGATTCTTCAGCAAGGCTGGAATTGGGCAGATTAAACTTTGCGAAGGACGTATGAATCAAGCCACATACAAGGTTATCCTGGAAAAACAGTTGCTTCCTTCTGCTCAGCCAATGTTCCCCAACTGAGGACTGGTTTTTCCAGCAGGATAATGTGCCATGCCACACAGCTAGGTCTATCAATGTGTGGATGAAGGACCACCACATCAAAACCCTGTCATGGCCAGCCCAATCTCCAAACCTGAACCCCACTGAAAACCTCTGGAATATAATCATGAGGAAGATGGATAGTCACAAGCCATCAAATAAAGAAGTGCTTACATTTTTGCACCAGGAGTGGCATAAGGTTGCCCAAAGCAGTGTGAAAGACTGGTGGAACTCACCACGACGGATCCGGCGCCCATAGGCTTCCACTATACAACATGCCGGACGGTGCTGGATCCGGCGTGGTCCGTTTTTTTACCAGAGAACAAAAAACGTTCCATGCTGCGTCCTTTCCGGCAGCCGGACAAAGAAATTTCACCAGATCTGGTGGACGCCGCATGCAACGCAAGGCCATCCGGCACAATCCGGCGCTAATACAAGTCAATGGGGAATAAAACGGATCAGGCACCGGATCGGTTTTGCACATATAAATAGTTTGGGTGTAGAATTCCTGCCAACAGATGCCCTTTAAAGGGAATCTGTCACCTGCTTTTGTCACCTCATCTGAGAGCAGCAAGATGTAGAAGTTGAGCGCTTGATTCTAGCAATTACTTGGTTTACTGGATGCCGGAGTTATGATAAAATCACTTTTCCATGCTGCAGATGTAGCAGTGCTCGGAATGCTGAGCCCTGTATAAATCCCCCCCCCCACGCACAAATCACTGATTTACAACTTTCTGTGTATACTGTATATTGACAGAAAGCCTCCAGTCAGTGGTGGGTGTGTGGTTACATAGAGTAGGAGGACAAGGAGGCAGGAGACACCTAGTCCTGCTGATAAAACACAGATTGAAACAACACAGCCTTATATGTGACACATCACTGAAATCAGGGTCTCAGCCTCTACATCAGGGGTCCCCAACAGTGCATGTTTTCAGGGTCTCCTTAGTATTACACAGGTGATGATTCCAACACCCATGCAATGCTAAAGCGGGCTTTACACGCTACGACATCGCTAGAAATTGCTAGCGATATCGAGCGTGTAAGCACCCGCCCCGTCGTGGATGTGATATCGTGTGATCGCTGCCGCAGCGAACATTATCGCTACGGCAGCGTTACACGCACTTAACTGGTCGGTGGCGTCGCTGTGACTGCCGAACAATCCCTCCCTCAAGGGGGAGGGACGTTCAGCATCACAGCAACGTCACCACGACGTCACTAAGCAGCCGGCCAATCAAAGCGGAGGGGTGGAGATGAGCGGGACGTAACATCCCGCCCACCTCCTTCCTTCCGCATTGCGGCCAGCGGCAGGTAAGGAGACGTTCCTCGCTCCTGCGGTGTCACACACAGCGATGTGTGCTGCCGCAGGAGCGACGAACCACATCGATAATCAAGCATTAAGGATTTTTGGTTTTGGGACGACCTCTCCATGGTGAACGATTTTCACCATTTTTGAGGTCGCTTAAGGTCGCTGGTAAGTATCACACGCTGCGATATTGTTAATGACGCCGGATGTGCGTCACTAACAACGTGACCCCGACGATAAAACATTAACGATATCGTAGCGTGTAAAGCCCCCTTAAGAAAATCCTGAAAACATGCACTGTTGGTGGCCCTTGAAGATTGGAGCCTGCTCTACATCATGCTGCTCTCAAATTACATTAAAAATACCCCCCTGATGATAGATTGCCTTTAAGAAACCCTTCTTAATATTAATAATTAGACTTTAAATATCCAAGGATGAAAATGACAAAAACCCAAATAAAAAGAACAAGTACAAGACATGACAGTTCCACCCTAGAACTGTAGCAATGCCAAGTAGTAACAATAGAGATGGAAACATTCGTGTTCTGTTCTGTAGGATACAAAGTGTTCCACACGACTATAAAAAGTCCACACTGAAACAAAAGAGACAGCCACGAGACAATTAACATTAATTCACATCATTTATTTGAAAACCGCAAACCATTTAGATTAACCAATAAATAAACAACTTAATCCAAAAGTGACATTTGCCTCAGTTCCTCGCAGAGCCCTGTCCTTCCATTGTAACAACATTTCTGAAATCACGCAATGGTTGGGCTCTGCTAAAAACAAGAGGCTATATACAATTCAAAGATCAAAGTGTTGAAACGGATCACATATATAAGTAGTTAGGAAGAAGGTGTTTGATATAAAAAGATTTATTGGTTTCATAGAAAGACACCACTCCATAACCCCTGTCTTATAAAAACGCCACCCTGAATGTCATTTATCAGCCAGGATAATGGATCTGCTTCATAGAAGCATAAGATATTCATAATAGAATAGAATATACAGAACCAAGAATATATATATATATATATGTATTTATACGGTTGCACTGGCAAAATAGTTTGCTCTATAGAGGAGAGGCACTGAACAAGGAGAGGTAGGATACTTCTTAGTATGGAGCGTAGGGAAGCGATATTAGGGCTGTGCCAATCACATTATAAAGTGTAAACTTTCCTGGGATTTCACTGGAGTTCAATTACAAAGGTCCAGAATATGATCAGATTTACACTGATTAAATGACTATAAAAGGTTGACAAAGATTAGAATTTTTTTTTTATAAAGAAGCAGCACAATGATAGTCTATAGGTCGTGCCTTGCAGCTTATTCTGGCAGAACAATAGGTGTTATATTCTGCAATACCAAATATAATTCATGAACAAAAGCACAATAATTTCTCAAAAAAAAAAAAAGTTTTCTTATTTTTTCAAATCCTGGATATCTTCTTTTAATTACAGCTGCCCACATACTACTAATCCCTGTATACATCGTCTAGGTTTATAATGAAAAGAGATGGGCCATGCTTTTTATGTATTAAAGGGAACCTGTTATCACTTTTTTGGCCTATAAGCTGTGGCCACCACCAGTGGGCTCCTGTATACAGCATTCTAACATGCTGTATAAAAGAGCCCAGGTCGCTGTGAGAACATAAAAAACACTTTATAATACTTGCCTAATGGTCGCTCTGCGGTGGAATAGGCCCTAATGGGATTCTCAGTTGTCCGGTGCCGGCTCTTTCGGCCATCTTTGTTCTCATTCTCTAGCCGTGGTGCATGACGGGTCCAACGTCATCCACACTCGCCGGCATTTAGGTCCTGAGCAGGGCAGATCAAAGTATTGTAGTGCGCCTGCGCAGGACCGGTGAGTGTGTATGACGTAGACACATCATGCACACAGGAATCAGGAGGACGAAGATGGCCAAAAGAGGTGGCGCCGACACCGGAGAACGGAGACACCCATCTGGCCAACTGCGCGACCGTTAGGTAAGTATTATAAAACTTTTTTTATGTTCTCACAGCTGCCTGGGCTATGTTAGAATGCTGTATATAAGAGCCCGGTGGTGGTGACCGCAGCTTATAGGCCAAAAAAGTGGTGACAGGTTCTCTTTAAAAGGATTTTAATAAGCTAGCCATATCTTTATCATATACCTGGTCTGTAGCGGCTGAACATTTACACTTGGCATTAAAGGTTTCACCAAACTACTATATTTTCATCATGGATGTCTCTTGGATTGCTTTTAAGACACAAAATACAATACCAAAATACACTATAAACACATAAAAAGCACTCTTACCATTCACAGCAGAGGACTAGACACCACTGGTGCCCCATAACCTGGGACAGATGCAACAACATACAGGATTCTCTACAGGGACGGAGAAGTGGTGAAAACAATTACCTACCACAGGACACTTGCTGTATTAAGGGCAACAGGCATATTGGGGGTTTCCTCATTAGTAATAGTCATCATTAGTGGACAAAGTGGATACATTTGACTTCACAAGGCAATAGTCTGGTCCGTACATGTAAGCCAAAGCCAGCATTACTTCAGAACATGCAAAATGTGACAGATTCCATTATATTTTTTTTTTACCTATTTTTGTTCCAATATTGAATTAGGGTTACAAACACTAATGCTATGGGAAAGTGCACTAAATCCAGTTTATATAGAAAAAATCCTTAAAAAAAGGTAGGCGGTAAATGGGAAAATCTGGATACCTCAAATCCATATGCTGTGAAATGTGCTATAATTTTAGTGCAGATTTTCCATCTAAATCCATATGTAACTTTGACCTTAAAGGGGTAAGGCCGCTTTACACACTGCGATATCGGTACCGATATCGCCAGCGTGGGTACCCGCCCCCATCGGTTGTGCGACACAGGCCAATCGCTGCCCGTGTTGCACAACATCGCCCGGACCCGTCACACGAACTTACCTTCCCTGTGACGTCGCTGTGACCGGCGAACCACCTCCTTTCTAAGGGGGCGGTTCGTTCAGCGTCACAGCGACGTCACAGCAGCGTCACTGAACCGCCGCCCAATAGAAGCGGAGGGGCGGAGATGAGCAGGACGTAACATCCCACCCACCTCCTTCCTTCCGCATAGCGGCCGGGAGGCAGGTAAGGTGAGGTTCCTTGTTCCTGCGGTGTCACACGGAGCGATGTGTGCTGCCACAGGAAGGAGGAACAACTTCGTTACTGCTGCAGTAATGATATTTGAGAATGTCACTGAAGAGCAATTTTGCACGTTTTTGCGACGATGCAAAATCGCTCATAGGTGTCACACGCAACGGCATCGCTAATGCGGCCGGATGTGCGTCACAAAATCCGTGACCCCAACGAGATTACTTGAGCGATGTCGTAGCGTGTAAAACCCGCTGTAGTCCATAAGGAGATGTGCATTAAATGTGCTATAGATGGAACCGTTCACAATAATGGGCCTCAATGTTTAACGAATGTGTGCAGCTCTTGCCATTCACTGTTATGAGAATTCCAAAAACTGTTGAGCTCTGTAATTTTGGAAATTCCCTGACAAATGAGTGCAGAGAGCAACTCCCGTTCAGCCATCTCAGCATTCCTTATAGAGGGGGAACCCCATTAAAGACAAATGTGATCAGCCCATATATCTCTACCACATGATGGGAATACGTTTCTAAAGATACCACACTCTGAAATGTAACTTGTAGCATAGAGGAAAAATTTAAGGATGTAAAGCAGCTTGTGCCGCCTGCAAAGTCATGTGGGTGACTCCAGTTTCCAGAGAAGTTGTGCTGATAGCCCCACAGAGTGGGATACGCAGTGAAGTGATGTACACCCGCACCAAGGAAAGCCAAACAAGCCAATAGTGAGTGACTTCTCGGGAACAGAAGCGTCCATGTGATTCTTCAAGGGTAGCTGCTTTATTTTTCTATTATATAACTTCATTTATGTTTTATACGCTATAAGGGACATTTCAATGGTTGCATCTTTCGAAAGCCACTATTCTACGGAGCTGAAGTCTCTGGCTGGATTTGTACATGGAAAATCCACAATAGATCACGGTAATCTCATCACGGATGAGCTATGAATAAATCCACGAGTTTCAGAATTCTTCTGTACCTCCAATTATCGATTTCTGTTGTGGAATTTTACTGTGCACTTTAAAAGGAATCTGTCATCAGGTTTTTGTCACCTATTCTGAGAGCAGCATAATGTAGAGACAGAGATCCTAATTCCAACGATGTGTCACTTACTGAGCTGTTTGCTGTTATTTTTATAAAATCAATGTTTTATCTGCTGCAGATCTAAGGGCTGCTTTGCATACTACAACATCGCAGGTGCGATGTCGGTGGGGTCAAATTGAAAGTGACGCACATCCGGTGTCACTTGCGATGTCGTAGTGTGTAAATCCTAGATGATACGATAAACGAGCGCAAAAGCGTCATTATCGTATCATCGGCGCAGGCTCCGACATTTCCATAATGCCGGTGCTGCGACAGGTGCGATGTAGTTCCTCGTTCCTGCTGCAGCGCACATCGCTGTGTGTGAAGCCGCAGGAACGAGGAACATCACCTTACCTGCCGCCAGCGGCTATATGGAAGGAAGGAGGTGGGTGGGATGTTTACATCCTGCTCATCTTCGCCCCTCCGCCACCATTGGCCGCCTGCCGTGTGATGTCGCTGTGACGCCGCACGACCCGCCCCCTTAGGAAGGAGGCGGGTCGCCGGCCAGAGCGACGGTCGCAGGGCAGGTGAGTGCATGTGAAGCTGGCGTAGCGATAATTATCGCTACGCCAGCTATCACAAGATATCGTACCTGCGACAGGGGCGGGGACTATCGCGTGCGACATCGCAGCATCAGCTTGCGATGTCGCAACGTGAAAAGCCCGCCTAACATTTATACAGAGCTCATGAATATGCTGGACTACCTGGCAACACACAAGTAGTCCTGTAATGATAAATTCACTGATTAATCAGCAGTAGATATCAAAACTACACTAAGCAGCCCAGTAAGTGACACATTGCTAAATCAGGATCTCTGGCCCTATTTTATGCTGCTTTCAGATTAGGTGGCAAAAACCTGGTGACAGATTCTCTTTAAATTACAGCTGAGAAATCTTCCACAAAATCTGCACATCTAGACATGGATTTTCGACAGATCTTTTAGCCATCTAACCTTATTGTCTAAAATCATGGATAATATTAAATTAAAAAAAAAAAAGGAAACAAAGATGGACAAATGGGGATCTTGTATGCATTGGCTCATAAAACCTTTGTTCTGGTCATGACTTATAGTCATTTATTTAATTTCTAAACTTAATGTAACAGTTATTTGGCTTGAACCAGTGAAGACTGAATAAATGGACGGGATGATAAGCAATCTTTGAGGAAGCATGGGAAGGATAAGCAGAACTGTGAGAAATAAAGAAAACGCAAGCTGACTCAATGGGAATTTGATTGTTCTTATCTCTGGTTTACATACATTAGATCCGCCATGAACCCACACTGGACGCAATCTGCACCGTACGACTACACAGGAACTAGTGACATCGAGGGAGCAAAGCGTTAATAGTGAACTGATGTGTTATCATTGATTCTGTAGGACAACTACTGCATTTAACCTTTAATGCAAGTAAATGTTGTATTACTATGCCGAGGCATGATACCAACCAATGACAAAGGCAGATAAAGTTACAGATTCACAGTAATAACGTTTCGAGCTTACAGGCCCCATTCACCCTGGAAGTACAGGGAGCATTCAGAAGGCAGCAGTCTGTGTTCGGTGAAGGAGCACTAGACTTGGACGGGATTTATTTTAATACCCACCTGACCGAAAAGACAATTTTGAAGACACAATCAAAACACATTATACACTCAATCCTTGTTCACACAGGCCTGGAGGAGAACAGAACACTTCAATAAATTAGAAATCTTTAGGATCCTTTTTCAATAATTCTGGTACAAAGATTATGTAACGCACTTTACAAGTCATGTACAAAGCAGGACGGGACTACAACATTAAACGGATTGATTTAAAGCGGAAGCCTATGTGGCTGAGGCCGAATATACTATATATGTAGTGTAATGAAAAGAGAAAACAGTGGGCCATGAGTTAGGGCTGGTTCAGACAGCGGACAGCACACTTACCAATAATAAACAATGTGCATGAAATAGCGGGCAGCTCCGGCACCAGGCTGCCATTCAGACAGGCACACAGTGTTGTGGATGTCACTGGCCGATTTATCAGTGGCTATCTGAAGCCAGCCTAATGGTGGTGTCACACACAGCGACGACGACAACGACGTCGCTGCTACGTCACCATTTTCTGTGACGTTGCAGCGACGTCCCGTCGCTGTCGCTGTGTGTGACATCCAGCAACGAGCTGGCCCCTGCTGTGAGGTCGCCGGTCGTTGCTGAATGTCCTGCTTCATTTTTTCGTCGTCGCTCTCCCGCTGTGAAGCGCACATCGCTGTGTGTGACAGCAAGAGAGCGACGAAATGAAGCGAGCAGGAGCCGGCGTCTGGCAGCTGCGGAAAGCTGTAACCACTGTAAACATCGGGTAACCAAGGGAAGACCTTTCCCTGGTTACCCGATATTTACCTTCGTTACCAGCCTCCGCTGCTCTTGCTGCTAGTGCCGGCTCCTGCTCTGTGCACATGTAGCTGCAGTACGCATCGGGTTAATTAACCCGATGTGTACTGTAGCTAGGAGAGCAAGGAGCCAGTGCTAAGCAGTGTGCGCGGCTCCCTGCTCTCTGCACATGTAGCGACATTATGATCGCTGCTGCGTCGCTGTGTTTGACAGCTAAGCAGCGATCATAACAGCGACTTACAAGGTCGCTGTTACGTCACAGAAAATGGTGACGTAACAGCAATGTCGTTGTCGTTATGTGTGAACCCAGCTTTAGTAGCCTCTAGGATAACTCATTTACTAACAGAGGGCTGGAAGGTTATTCACTCAGGCATTGAAAAGATGGTGTATCTTAACTGTAGAAAACATAATTAGCATTAAACTTGTACCTCCAGTGAAAAATAAAAACTTCACAGTGCTCCGAGATCCTCCGGTGGAGCACCTCATGTGCGGCACTTCCCTTCTAAGGTCAGCCATTAATACCGTTGCCTTCTCTCTTTTTAATTCACTAAAGGCCCCGGTACACGCAGCGATATCGCTAGCGTGTGTACCCACCCCATCGTTTGTTCGTCACGGGCAAATCGCTGCCCATAGCGCACAATATCATTAGGAGTCGTCACACTATACTTACCTGCCTTGCGACGTTGCTGTGGCCGGCGAACCGCCTCCTTTCTAAGGGGGCGGTTTGTGCGGCGTCACAACGACGTCACTAAGCGGGCGCCCAATAGAAGCGGAGGGGCGGAGATGAGCGGGCCGAACATCCCGCCCACCTCCTTCCTTTCGCATTGCCGGCGGCTGCAGGTAAGCTGTGGTTAGTCGTTCCTGAGGTGTTACACATAGCGATGCGTGCTGCCTCGGGAACGACGAACAACCTGCGTCCTGAACCAGCAACGGTTTTTTGAAAAGGAACGATGGACGATTTGGTGAGTATTTTCCATCGTTAACAGTCACTCGTTGGTGTCACGCGCAACGACGTCGCTAACGAGGCCGGATGTGCGTCACAAAATCCGTGACCCCAATGACATCTCGTTAGCGATGTCGTTGCGTGTAACGGGGCCTGTTACATGAGGTTATCATTACCTACCTTGTCAGATGTATAGTGGAGGGTAGTCCGATCACTGGGCACTGATTTTACAAAACGTGCTAACTCTCATTATACATGCCACCATATTAGTTATCTCCTATAGTCACAACTCTAAAAATCAGTGCCAATGCTGCTGTGATCACAAGACTACACTAGACACTACTGATAATTACTATTAGACAACTTATCATTCCCAGTACAGCCAGGATATTCAAGTCATTCTATCTAGTTCTTTCTCCTTTGAACAGAACAGGTCCGCAGAAATCCATGTAATTCCTACTCTACCCTATACTGATATGAATGCAGTATGAAGTGTGTAAGAGAATGAAGCTAACACAGCATGGACCAGTGTTGGAGATAATCACTGCATCTCACCTCAGAACAGTCCAGCTAATCTGTGTAACTCCGCCCCCACCACTGATTAGCAGTTTGCTCACAATGCACAGTGTACACAGGAAGAGGTTGGTTAGGGGTGTGGTGGGATTATACAAATTCTAACTCTTCGCTCTCCTACATTTACATCAGTCAAAACAGGGATTCTAAGAAAACAACACCCGGCAGCCCAGTAAGTGATACATCATTGGAATAAGGTTTTCTTTACCCTATGTTATGTTGCTCTCAGATTATATAGCAAAAACCTGCTGACCGATGGCCTTTAAGCAAATCACTGGAGGTGCACTTTACGGCTGGAGTCACACTTGCGAGTGACTTGCGAGAGTCTCACAGCGCATCAACCGTCACGGCCGCACATTCTCCAGACACGAGCACCTCAGCTGCATAGAAATACATGCAGCCGACCCGCTCCTGTGGCCGTGCCGGGTGATGCGATGTGAGGCACACTTGTGACTCTGGCCTAAAGATAAGAAATGCATGAACAGTTTGTTGCTGGTTGAGTATGGTTACCAGAAGAAAAGATACTAGCGCACTGACAGACAACATACATAAGGAGATCGCTTATGGAATAGTTTCCTTAGTTATCTAGGAAGCCTATATTACACTATATATTACACTAAACAATTATTCAGTAAGTTTGGGTTTAAAATGAATAAGTTATTATCATTCTAAAAAATTGGTCTTCTATATCTTGTACACAAAATCAATTCTTTCACTTTTCTGTCCGGCTCAGTGACGCAGCCATCCTATACGCTCCCTGCCCCAATCCGTCAGCTTCAAGTACCTTGTGCAAATGAGCACATCTGCTGACCGGAGACCCACAGGGAATACTCTACAGAAAGAGATTTAGTAAGAAAAATATGACTGTATTGAACTGCCGCTTTAAATAATCCAAACCCAAACAATAACATATCTATCTATCTATCTATCTTATATACACACCCATGTATACCTAGGACATCTCCTACACCATAAAATATAAGCATGTTATCATACAGGGGTTCAGCATTAGAGACTTATGATCTTGTAGAGATCCAGGGGTCCCCGGTGGAGGCCATGTAAGCTCATGTGTTCATCAAAAAAAATAAAAACATTCATCCAAATACATGGCCCACCAGCCGGGTGAAGAATCTCTGTTAGGTCCTTGGTCTACTGACCACAAAAAAATGTACAGTTCCAATTTGTTTTGTGTTCTTCCTGTTTTTTGTTGATACATTTTGGACTTAGGGGATATTCAAGCTTTTCCATTGATCCCAGCTCTTGTTGTAGACGGCTTAGTCCAATCTACTGCAGCAAGGTCTAGAAGTTACTGTTTGTTCCAAGAACAAAGGTTGTCAGGTGGGGCACCATACAAAGGCTCCCCAGGCTTTATTTCCCCCCATACATCCTCTCAATATCTTCCTGGTAATGACTTTTAAGCTCTTTGCGTTTCAGCTTGAAGGCATCTGTCACCAATCCTGTCTCGGGAGTCCAAGGCTCAGCAACAAGGCGGATCTTAGCAGGGACCTCAAACTTTTCAATGGTGCCTGAAAATAAAATTATTTGTAAACTGATCAGTATTGATTACCAGTAAACTTTTAAATGGACTTTGGGCTGACACAACGAGTTCATGTGGTTGAGAAGGAAACATTTGCACAACAGGTAAACTGCGGAGGAAAACGCTCCTCCAACATGAAGGGTACGTGCCCCGATCATGGTTAGGTGGCGTTCTGGATGCAGTGAATTTTCCCAGCGTCCTACCGCACAGGAGACTCGCTCGTCTCTGCAGGAGAACTTGACATGCTGCGGATAGGAAACCTGGACCACAGGTCCGTTTACGCAGTGTTAAAAAGAAGCACAGTGGGCTGGAGATTACCATAAATCCCATCCACTGTACTTGTACTGTACTATGCAGCTTTCTAGACGCAAACAAAACAAACATAGCATCCAAAACAATGCTTAGGCTAGGTTCACATTTCCATTGTTTTGCATCAGTCACATGCGTTGCTTAACGCATGTGACTGATGCGTTGTACAATGGATGACAAAGAACAGAAAGGCTCCGTTGTGTGCTAGGGGTGGAGTTCGGGGTGGGTGGAGCCGAGCGGGGCCGTGGCGCTGAAGACGTCAGTGCCGCGGGGACTGCAGGGCTGGGGACAGGTGAGTGTGTGTGTGTGTGTGTGTGTGTGTGTGTGTGTGTGTGTACATGCCGAGTGCGGGAGGGGGCAGAGCCGAGCGGGGAAGTGTCGGCCTCCCTGCACACGTATCCAGGGTAAATATCGGGTAACTAAAAGCAAAGCACTTTTTGCTTGGTTACACGATATTTACACTGGTTACCAGCGTACACCACTTAGCGCTGGCTCCCTGCACACGTAACCAGTGTAAATATCGGGTAACTAACCAAAGCGCACTGCTTAGTAACCCGATGTGTATCCTGGTTACGGGTGCAGGGAGCCAGAGAGAGCATGCGCAGCAAAATCCTACGGATTGCGCTGCTCAAAAAATGTTACAAGCTGCGTTCCTTCCGCCCCGCGGTCAGTCGTTCCACGACTGATCAGTCGGGCGGAGGGTGCAACGCAGCATCATCAAGTCTATCATCATCAATCCGCCGCTCATACAAGTCTATGGGAACAACAGAATCCGCTAAACTGATTCCGTTGTTTACCAAAGCAGCGGATTGTGATTGATACAATTTAACGGAAGTGTGAACCTAGCCTAACACAGATCGTGAACACGGGCCCTTAGAAAATTTTCATGCAATTTTTGTAGAATTACAGCAAAGCATTAAAAAGAAGAAGAACCATTGATCTTGTAATCTTTCTTAGTTACACGGTTTTATATTGTAAATTAATCTGTTGTAAAACTGATGCAAATGGACGCATTTTAAAGCAAGTAAACTTTTTTTTAATTTTATTTTTTTTAACATTTATGTTACATCTATTTAAAGAAGAAAAAAATTGATCAGTTTTTAATATGTCTTTGTGGGAGCGTTAAGGGATCATGTGACTTGTTTTCTTAAAATTAAAAAAAAAAAACCAATCTGATCAAAAACAGATGAAAATGTATAACAATATGTTTGCATTCATTGTTTACAAAAAATGGATGAAAAAGGAATGTGTAATCTATAAGGATAAAAAAGAGACTGTATTTCTGCATCCTGTAAAGCTCAAGTGCACAAACATGTCAAATGGATACCCCTTCGATACCCGTTTTACCCCATTATATTATATGTAAACACAAACATGTTCTAATTAAAGGTTTTTTACAGTATAAATGAATACGCAGCGTTAAACAGGCCTCAGAACCCAGGGGCTGGGGAGCTCCCCCCATACATACTATCCTAGATCGGTCCCCTCAATGTGGCATCTGCCACAGGAACATGGTCCTTCCTCAGTGATGTCACCTAACGTCAAGTGATTGTATAGACACGACCTGATGTTGTAGTGATTATACCAGTGCTCAGCACATATCCTTTGATGTTATCAGGATCAGTCACAGGTAACATGAAGAGCAGGTTTATGTCAGTCACATACCTGCAGCAGGAGATTCAGCCAAGACTCTCAGCACTTCCTTCTCCATTACTGGATTATTGCACAGAGACTCGAAGCTTCCTTGCACTCCTTTCTTCTCTGCTAGCTTTATTAGCTCCTTTTGGTTTGGCACAACAAAGCCAATCACATAAGATTGATCACTGGAAAAGAAAGCAAGGAAAAAACATTGGGTAACTGGTATGATAGGACTGCAATGTTTACCCCTATTACCCCAAAATTCATTATGATGGATAACCCATAAATGTTGAAAAAACAAAAAGCCAGCACCAAATGTGCACTTCAGCACTAAACATTCCAAACTGTACTTATTATAAAAATTTTGAGATTTTTGGCAAAAAATTGCAATTTCTTGAGCTGCCTCGCCACGTCACGGCAAATCTCATTTGAGGCAGTCCTACACTAAAATATTTTTATACAATGTGCCATACGGCCTCACATATGAATAGTAGAACTGCTCTTAGCAGCACTCACCTGGTCTATTTCAATCCCGTACCCATGACTGAGTCATGGCTGTGGGCGGGACAGGTCCAAGCAAATGCTGCATGAAGTAAATAGCCTGTGGACAAGGCCTGATGACTTAATGTGAACAGTCACCAACCGCCAAAATCCAGACAGATGGAATACATCCCAAATTGGGGTGCATAGCAAGGTGGAGGTCAATCACCGACCAATTCAATGAAGAAAAAACAAAAAGCCAGCACTAAATGTGCACTTCAGCACTAAACATTCCAAACTGTACTTATTATAAAAATTTTGAGATTTTTGGCAAAAAAATTGCAATTTCTTGAGCTGCCTCGCCACGTCACGAGTGTAGGACTGCTTCAAATGAGATTTGCCGTGACGTGGCGAAGCAGCTCAAGAAATTGCAATTTTTTGCCAAAAATCTCAAAACATTTTTTATAATAAGTACAGTTTGGAATGTTTAGTGCTGTAGTGCACATTTGGTGCTGGCTTTTTGTTTTTTCTTCATTGAATTGGTCGGTGGTTGACCTCCACCTTGCTATGCACCCCAATTTGGGATGTATTCCATCTGTCTGGATTTTGGCGGTTGGTGACTGTTCACATTAAGTCATCAGGCTTTGTCCACAGGCTATTTACTTCATGCAGCATTTGCTTGGACCTGTCCCGCCCACAGCCATGACTCAGTCATGGGTACGGGATTGAAATAGACCAGGTGAGTGCTGCTAAGAGCAGTTCTACTATTCATATGTGAGGCCGTATGGCACATTTTATAAAAATATTTTAGTGTAGGACTGCTTCAAATGAGATTTGCCGTGACGTGGCGAAGCAGCTCAAGAAATTGCAATTTTTTGCCAAAAATCTCAAAAATTTTTTTATAATAAGTACAGTTTGGAATGTTTAGTGCTGTAGTGCACATTTGGTGCTGGCTTTTTGTTTTAACCCATAAATGTTGCAAGGGGTAAATTATTATGGTTTGCACCCAATTCATTACACCGTTTTCACCTTTTTTGTAGTCTATTTTATATGTGCTCGTTGTTTTTTCAGTTTTGTGAGAGGTGTAGCAATTCCAGATATTTCAGCCTGATTCATCAATTGCAACTTTTTAAAAAGTCGCAAAATTTGATGCAGCCCCACTCCAATCCCCATACTGTTATATTTTTCAGTATGCTAAGGTTTTTGAGCAATTTCTGCAACTTAGTTGCCAAAAGTCACAAAAACAGTTAAAGACAGGGAGTCAACCCATTTGTGTCTTTGCACCAAATTCATAACTCGCTTGTGCCATTTTGATGAATTTAGCACCATAAACGGCAACTAATATCAGGGGACAAAAAGAGGAAAAATCACTTAAAATACACAAATGTTGAATTGGGGGCCTACATATACAGTCATGACCGAAAATGTTGGCACCCTTGAAATTGTTCCAGAAAATGCAGTCTTTCTCCAAGAAAATTATTAATTACACATTTTGCTATTCACATGTTTATTTCCTTTGTGTGTAATGGAACAACACAACACAAAAAAAAAAAAAAAAAGAAGAAGAAAACAGGCAATTTTATTTACCAGACTCCAAAAATGGGTTGGATAAAATTGTTGGCACTCTCAGCTTAATATTTGGTTGCACACCCTTTGGAATAAATAATTGCAATCAATGGCTTCCTATAACCATCATCAAGCTTCTTACACATCCAACTGGATTTTCGGACCACTCTTTTGTAAACTTCTCCAGGTCTCATATTCAAAGGTGCCTTATCCTAACTGCAATTTTAAGATCTCTCCACAGGTGTTCAATGAGATTTACATCTGGACTCATTGCTGGACACTTCAGAACTCTTCGGCACTTGGTTTCCATCCATTTCTGGGAGCTTCTTGAAGTATGTTTGGGGTCATTGTCCTGCTGGAAGGCAGATGATACAGGACACAAACCCAGCTTTCTGACACCGGGCACTACATTGCGACCGAAAATCCTTTGGTAATCTACAGATTTCATGATGCCTTGCACAGTAAAAGCACCCAGTGTCAGAGGCAGCAAAACAACCCCAAAACATCTGTGAACCTCCACCATACTTGACTGTAGGTACGGTGTTCTTTTCTTTTTAGGTCTCATTCAATTTTTGGTAAACAGTGGAATGATGTGCTTTACCAAAAAACTTTATCTTGGTCTTATCTTTTGGCTTACTCACGTACATTATGGCAAACTGCAGTCTAGCTTTTTTTTATGTCTCTGTGTCACCAGTGAGGTCCTCCTGGGTCCCCTGTACTTAATTGAGTTCAAATGTCGATGGATAGTTGACGCTGACACTGATGCTGCCTGTGCCTGCAGGACAGCTTGAATTTCTTTGGAGGTTGACTGGGGCTACGATAAGACATCATCTGAACTATCCTGCGTTGAAACCTTGCATCAATTTTTCTCTGCCGTCCACGACCACTGAGATTAGCTACAGTGCCATGAGTTGTACATTTCTTGATTATGTTGCACACAATAGACAAAGGAAGAAGATCTCTGGAGAATGACTTGTAACCTTGAGATTGTTGATATTTTTCAACAATTTTGGTTCTCAAGTCCAAAGACCGTTCTGTTCTCCTCTTTCGATTTTCCATACTTATTGTGGCACACACAGACACAGTGTAAAAATGTAATCAACTTCTCCCCTTTTTATCTGGTTTCAGGTGTGACTTTTATATTGCCCATAGAGTTTGAACGAGCATCACAAGGCTGAAACAAAGTGCTTTATCCACAATTTTTGAAAGTGCCAAAATTTTCTCTGGCCCATTTTGGGGGTTGTGTGAAATTATGTGCAATTTGCCTTTTTTCCCCCACTGTTTGTTTTTTTTTTTTGGGGGGGGTTGTTCCAATACACACCAAGGAAATAAAAAGGTGTATAACAAAACAAGTGGAATTGCAATTGTTTTCTGGGAGAAATACTTAATTTTCTGAAACAATTTTAAGGGTGCCAAAACGTTTGGCCATGACGGTATAACGCATTACTGGTTTTAGTAGCTCAGTAAAGTGGTCAGGCAAACCTTCGTTTAGCTGACTGCTATCTCTCCTGGCCTTCTTTTATCTAATGTGTATTGTGGCCCTTTATTCAAGGGACAAGAGGGAAAACTCTTATGAGGAATGATCCAATTGCTGTGAAATGAGAAATGAAACATCAATTCCTTTAGGAGAATACATTTTGTTGTCCTCTAATCCACCACCAAACACACAAAAAGCATAATCATATGTAGCCGAACCCATGGATTTTGGTTGGCCAACTAATGTATATATACAAATACAAATAATGATGAGGTAGAAAAGGATCAGGCAGCTGGAATTTCAAGGACTATACAGAGAATGAAGAAAAAGGCAGCTACATTTCTTGATTTCTTAAGTTTAGCAATCATTTTTAAGCTTATTGTTCTTTTAAGGAGATATTGGATGAAAAACTGATTAGAGAAGTAATATGCTTACATCCTGAAGCGCCTCCTCTAATCACAGATAATAATTCCTACATAGATTTAGAACCAAAGACCATAAACCTATTCACTAGCAAAATGGCCAGCTGAGAAGCATGCACTTCATTGTCGTTCCTTATACGAGGCCCTTTACCAGCATACACCAGAGATTTCTGCAGACGTAAATACCATAGAAGACGTCTATTCTATTAGAGGGAAATTACTCATCTGTATGCAGGAGAAGAAAAGCATGACGCAATACCAGGATAACATTCACAAAACCATCCTAGATCATTACTACTTGGAAACATTTCAGATATTATTAAATCAATGGAAAAGATGACTCTTCCAACAGGATGGGAGGTGAGGAGGAGAAAACAGACCCCAAAACCTATGCAGTCTGAGACATATAGTTCAGTTCATGTAAGACTGATATATACAGATGTGTTACCAGATAAAAGGTCTATCTATAGTACAGAACAGCACTGTGCTCTTCTATACCAGCAATATATCTAGGATACAAAATATCAGAAATATGGCTCACTTTGGTAGGCTACAGTGTTATTTACCTGAAGGATTCATACAGGATCTGGAAGGGAGTAATACCTGGATATGCCTCTGTATAACAGTGACTACAGAGAGGTCAGATACCACAAAGATCATTTATATAGCTGTGATGAAAGTATCACCCCATTCTCGTCCATTGGATGAACTCGATGGGTGCCCATCTTTATATAACCGTACTATGGAACTATGAGGACTTGCACTTCTTAAGTATTTTCTTTGCAATTTCTTCTATGAGTTTTTACTATTTACAGAAATCAAAATAAGTAATTAAAAAAAAAAAACGTCTAATATGTCAGCAGAAACCCTGATATTCTACTAAAATGAACCTATAACACTCTATCGCTTGCTTCTACACCGGCTCCGTCAGGATCCCAGCAGCGCCAGACATAACCTTGCGATGCTGGGATCTTGACGGAGGCCGTGAACGCTGTTAACCATTATACACATCGGGTAACTAAGGTCCCTTAGTTACCCGATGTGTATCATAGTTACCAGTGTACACCGGCTCACACTCACTCTCACACACACATACATCACATCGCATCCACATACTCACAGCATCCGGCGATATCGCTTGCTTCTCGGCCTCGATACTGTGCTGTTGTGACCTTCCAGGACCTGCCGGAGGATCACATGGCCAGAAGCATGTGGTATCTCCGGATGTTGTGAGTATGAGCGTGGATGTGCGATATCGTCAGTGTGTGTGTGCGTGTATGCGATCGGGTGTGTGTGAGTGTATGCCATCGGATCTGTGAGTGTCGGCAGAGGAGCACGGCGTGCTGGAGGAGGCTGGGAGAAGAGAGGCTGATCCTGGGGAAGGCTGGGATGGGGAGGCTGATGCTGGAGACAGAGAGGCTGATGCTGGGGACAGAGAGGCTGATGCTGGAGACAGAAAGGCTGATGCTGGAGACAGAGAGGCTGATGCTGGAGACAGAGAGGCTGATGCTGGAGACAGAGAGGCTGATGCTGGAGACAGAGAGGCTGATGCTGGAGACAGAGAGGCTGATGCTGGAGACAGAGAGGCTGATGCTGGAGACAGAGAGGCTGATGCTGGAGACAGAGAGGCTGATGCTGGAGACAGAGAGGCTGATGCTGGAGACAGAGAGGCTGATGCTGGAGACAGAGAGGCTGATGCTGGAGACAGAGAGGCTGATGCTGGGGACAGAGAGGCTGATGCTGGGGACAGAGAGGCTGATGCTGGAGACAGAGAGGCCGATGCTGGAGACAGAGAGGCCGGTGCTGGAGACAGAGAGGCTGATGCTGGAGACAGAGAGGCCGATGCTGGAGACAGAGAGGCTGATTCTGGGGACAGAGAGGTCGATGCTGGGGACAGAGAGGCTGATGCTGGGGACAGAGAGGCTGATGCTGGAGACAGAGAGGCTGATGCTGGAGACAGAGAGGCTGATGCTGGAGACAGAGAGGCTGATGCTGGGGACAGAGAGGCTGATGCTGGGGACAGAGAGGCTGATGCTGGGGACAGAGAGGCTGATGCTGGAGACAGAGAGGCTGATGCTGGAGACAGAGAGGCTGATGCTGGAGACAGAGAGGCTGATGCTGGGGACAGAGAGGCTGATGCTGGGGACAGAGAGGCTGATGCTGGAGACAGAGAGGCTGATGCTGGGGACAGAGAGGCTGATGCTGGGGACAGAGAGGCTGATGCTGGCGCAGCATGGCGGATGGAGCACGTTTGGGAGTGCGCAGCATGGCGGATGGAGCACGTTTGGGAGTGCGCAGCATGGCGGATGGAGCACGTTTGGGAGTGCGCAGCATGGCGGATGGAGCACGTTTGGGAGTGCGCAGCATGGCGGATGGAGCACGTTTGGGAGTGCGCAGCATGGGAGATGGAGCACGATGGGGAGTGCGCAGCATGGCGGATGGAGCACGTTTGGGAGTGCGCAGCATGGGGGATGGAGCACGATGGGGAGTGCGCAGCATGGCGAATGGAGCACGTTTGGGAGTGCGCAGCATGGCGAATGGAGCACGTTTGGGAGTGCGCAGCATGGCGAATGGAGCACGTTTGGGAGTGCGCAGGATGGGAGATGGAGCACGATGGGGGGTGCGCAGCATAGGAGATGGAGCACGTTTGGGAGTGCGCAGCATGGCGGATGGAGCACGTTTGGGAGTGCGCAGCATGGCGAATGGACCACGTTTGGGAGTGCGCAGCATGGGAGATGGAGCACGATGGGGGGTGCGCAGCATAGGGGATGGAGCACGATGGGGAGTGTGCTGCATGGGGGATGGAGCACGATGGGGAGTGCGGAGTATGGCGGATGGAGCACGTTTGGGAGTGCGCAGCATGGCGGATGGAGCACGTTTGGGAGTGCGCAGCATGGCGGATGGAGCACGTTTGGGAGTGCGCAGCATGGCGGATGGAGCACGTTTGGGAGTGCGCAGCATGGCGGATGGAGCACGATGGGGAGTGCGCAGCATGGCGGATGGAGCACGATGGGGAGTGCGCAGCATGGGAGATGGAGCACGATGGGGAGTGCGCAGCATGGCGGATGGAGCACGTTTGGGAGTGCGCAGCATGGGGGATGGAGCACGATGGGGAGTGCGCAGCATGGCGGAAGGAGCACGTTTGGGAGTGCGCAGCATGGCGGATGGAGCACGTTTGGGAGTGCGCAGCATGGCGGATGGAGCACGTTTGGGAGTGCGCAGGATGGGAGATGGAGCACGATGGGGGGTGCGCAGCATGGGGATGGAGCACGATGGGGAGTGCGCTGCATGGGGGATGGAGCACGATGGGAAGTGCACACCTCCCCCCAACACACACACACACGCGCGCACTGCACAACACACCACACACACACACACACTGGGAACCACAAACAACTGCCCTACACAGACACCCACACACACAGACAACGCTGCACACACAAATATACGCACATACCGCACAACACACACATTGCACAAAACATACCTCCCCCCAAAACACACCACACACACACAAACCGCGCAACACACACACACAACGCTACAGACACACAGCGCTCCACAAACAACGCAACACACAAACAACACCGCACTCACCCCCCGCCACACCCAGACAACACCCAGAACATGTACAGCGCCCTACACAAACACTTGGTAACTAGAATACCCGATGCGTAGAATCGGGCCACCTTCTAGTTCTGATATAAGGACATACACATGATAGTCTCAGAAATGCAGCCATATGGCTAGGATTTCAGAGCCTGCTCAGAACAGTCAAGAGGTTATTTCGGTGCCACTTTCACATTGGGATGTGAGCAGCGCCGGTTATGTCATGTCTACAAGCGTCCGGTATCGTGCACTTGTCCCACTACATAGAACAGGACACAAGACCTGAGAATCGTGCACATGTCCTGGCAGTTATCTGTAGACGTGACGTCACTGGGGTTGTGCACTTCTCAATGCCGAACTGAATAGTGCCAGCATAACCCATTATCCCATAATTCTTGCGTAAAACACTTTAAGAAATCGCAAACAGAAAGGGGGTTGAATGCCACAGCTTGTCTAACTCCCCTTATGTCAGGAATTGTACTCCAGATCCTGGCTGGAGTAAGATTTATGGGGAGCTCCACATGGAGGAGCACACTGCTTATCAGAGGCTCCAGATTCATTACGAGGTATGTGCCCTCCTTACTGAATCTAGCACATCTAGCTCCAACACACCTCATCATTGATAGATTTACTACCCATTATGAGGATATATTTTCCTCTTCTACAGAACCGGGTGCCATCAGGGCTAGCTTGAGTCAGTGTGAGTCATTTCCTACTATATTTTATTTCCTGTGCGTCTACCTCGCTTGGTCTTCATAAAAACCTGATTGCACTCCAGTTTAAGTCAAAGCCATCAGCTTCAGTGCCGGGGGTACTTTATTGAAGTTCAAGGTGCATAATAAAAGCGGCGAGATGGGACCTAGATGTCCTCAGGTGAGGGATCCCACATCTAGGTCCCATCTCGCCACTTTTATTATGCACCTTGAACTTCAATAAAGTACCCCCGGCACTGAAGCTGATTGCGGTCGGATTTCTTTCTTCCATGGATATAATTGGACTCTTCCTACTTTCTGACCAGCACACTTAGACCGGACATTTTCTGAGGCTGGAGCGGACTTCCAGGCACGTGGGTTAATCGCACAAGGTAACTCAGGTGGATTGAGTGGTGCAGGACTTCTTTCTACCGCTTGTGTTAAGTCAAAGCCATGAATCATTTTAAACACAGAGATGCTCTCACCTGTTCGCATATGCACAAATGTTGTCCACGATGGGGAGATTCTTTAAAGCTGCCTCCACTTTACCCAAGGAAACGTATTCTCCGGCTTGAAGCTTCACCAGATCTTTTTTCCTGTCTGGGGAACATATTGGACAATATTAGAGCGTCACCTACAAGCCTTGCTCACAAATGCATTATATTGCAGCTCTGTTCACACTTCTGTCATGGCTCCATAACTTATTACCTCACCGGTCATCGGATGGACACCACTGTCAGGCTGGGTCCAGACAGCCATATTTTACAGTCCATACACTGACCACAATGCCATATACTGACTGCGCGTCTCCTGACCAGAACTTGCAGCCACATAGGCATATAAGAGGGTGTAAGTTCAGGTCCAGGAGGCTCAGTCAGTCATGGCTTCGCCAAGGTGTCCATATTTTTGTAGGGTAAAACAGAAGCATGTGAGATACTATTTTTTCCATGCAAATATAAATAAATCTGTGAAAGTGGGGCCAAACATTGCATCCAATGCAGATGTGAACAGAGCCCAAGTAATGATAACCATAGGACAAGTTATGAGCACTATTCTGAAACACATAGACCCCAGCATTCTCTCTAAAGATACAAAACATTTGGCAAAAGAGAATTTAGCATAAAAATTAGAATAAGAGACATAAACCTCAGGCTTTATCAAGAAGCAGTGTCTGCGAGAAATCACAGCTTTATGCCGGTCACTATGTTGTGTGCAGGCACAGCTCCATCTCCAATAGGAGAGGATGCCACGTGTTCACGCACGGGTCAGTGTGTTAAATGGACTGCCCTGTTAGTTACATCTGGTATAAATGGCGATTACAGAGCAGCTACAATTAACTAGGTGCTAATAAGACATCTAGGATTTGCTTCTTTAGTAGTACACGGACTATAGGAGCAGTTAAAGGGCATTGGATAGTAACTTTGGAAAATGGTACCTTAATAGTTTCATCGTATACTCAGATATATTTATGTTGGATTTACCATCTCATGCTAAAAATGAGAGAATCATCTCATTGAGAAAAACTGCATTGTAAATAAGGAGATAATTTGCAACACAGAACCTCTATTTAGTATTTAAAGGGGTTTTGAAAAGAAAATCAAGAGAAGCTGATAAGGATCTAGTCTGCACTCACTCTGGAAATACAATGGAATCTTGACAGTTTGCACACTGCACAATGTCACCATTCAGCAACCTGAGAAAAACTGAGGGAGTTTATCTAGAGCCAGGAAAATTATCTCCTGCTGATAAAGCACTTATTTTATAGAAACTACAGCACACAGCCCAATAAGTTACATAAAATTACATAGCAAAATACTCCTCACAGATTCCTTTTAATAGCGCGCCACATTCCAAATTATTAAGCAAATTGGAATTACATTCCATAAAGATTTAATTTTTATTGTTTTTCAAATAAATTCCTGGATAGTCTTGTGTCTTAGGGCTCTTTGGATCAAGAAAGCAAGCTCCAGCACCTGTGATAATTAGTTTGCCAGGTGAGCCCAATTAAAGGAAAACTACTTAAAAGGGAACCGGTCATGTGAAAAAATGCTATTAACCTGCAGATATGGGGTTAATCTGCAGGATAATAGCATTCTGAACGTGCCTGATGTCTGCACATTAATACCTGCTGCCAAGAGAAAATTAACTTTAATCCTTCCGGCAGCATTCTGGTTTCAGTCATGGGTTGTGGTGTTGGTGTGTGTTCAGTCACCGCTCAGTGTATGGAGGGGGAGGGTGTAATTGTGCTGTTTAACATTAAACCCAGCTGTCAGTCAATGGGGGGCGTAGTTACAGCCAACGCTCTCCATACACACAGTGGTGAATGAACCCGCACCAGTGTGACAGAAATCAGAACACTGCCTAGAGGATTAAAGTTCTTTTCCTCCTGGCAGCGGGGTTTAATGTGCAGGTGCTGAGCAGGTTCAAAATGCTATAAACCTGATTAGCCCGATATGTGCAGGTTAATAGAATTTTTTACACGTGACAGGTTCCCTTTAAGAAGGATGTTCCACATTATTATGCAGCCACAGGTTTCAGGCAGTATGGTATGGAAAAAGCATCATTCTGCAGCCGAAAATCATCACACAGTACAATGCCTTGGACAAGATCTGAAACTAGATATTTCATGAAAATATAATCATGATCATCGTACTGTGAAGACATTTGTGGCTGATACACAGCACAGACGAGTTGATGCAGATAAAGGCATAACGAGGAAGGTTTCTGTCAGACAAATTCATTGGATTTAGAGAGCAGCTGCTAAAATACCATTACAAAGCAGCAAAAAGGCATTTAAAGCTGCTGGAGCCTGTGGAGTCCCATGAACGTCAAGTTGTAGGATCCTCCAGAGACTGCAGTTGTGCACAAGCCTACTGTTAGGAAATTCCTAAAAAGCGCTCACAAATAGAAATGGTTGCAGTGGACTTAGACATACATGAAGACTCTTTACTGGTGAGTGTTGGTCAACCTTTGATGGTCCAGATGGATGAGTAATGGATGATTGGTGGATGGCCACCATGTCCCAACAAGGCTGCCAATTCAGCAAGGAGGTGGCAGAGTTATGTTTTGGCCCAGAATCATGGGGAGAGAACTGGTAGTCCCCTTTAGGGTCCCTGAAGGTGTCAAAATGACCTAAGCAAAGTATATAGAATTTCTGACTGATCATTTTCTTCTAAAGGGAAAAAAGAAGAACCATGCCATCAGTAGCACAATCACATTCATGCATGACAATGCACCATCTCATGCTGCAAAAAATACCTCTGAGTCATTGGCTGCAATGGGCATAAAAGGAAAAAGCACATGGTGAGGTCACCAGCCTCCTCTGACCTTAACCCTATTGAGAACACCTTTGGAATATCATCAAGTAAAAGATCTATGAGGGTGGGAGACAGTTCACATCAAAACTGCAGCTCTGGGAGGCTAATCTGACATGCTGCAAATAAAGTGAAGCAGAAACTATCTAAAAACTCATCAGCTCATACGTATACGTTCCCTGATGAAGAGGTGAAACGCGCGTCGGGACGCTCAGGTATGACACAAACTAAGCAGTCAACTGGTTAGTATTTAATACAACCTTAATAGAAATAGTTTGATTTGGTATTGTTTAGACTAACCTAATACTACTAAGGGAAGAGTATAGGGTATAACTAACAAGTGACATAGTGCAAACCAATTTACTGTGAGTTTAATTAATTGATTATTGGATGCATTATAGTCAAGGATCTTTCACTATATCCTTTTTCTACTATTGAGGTTGTATAATTGCTTTTGTATAATCACTTTTTTGAATCTGCTTTGATTGTGATCTCGCCCATACTGTGCACTACTTGCTTGTTTTTTAATCATGTTTTAAATTGATATGAATAAAGTATATAGTTGTTTAAAATCTGGATCAATACCACTATTTTTTCTGCCGAGTTTCTATGTGAATTGGGTGGTTTCCGTGATTTTGTATGCATAGGTCGTGTGTAGTGACTAATAGATATACAAGTATGAATCAGACTGACCTCTCACTGTTACCTGGATTTTATACGCAATCAGAAAAGATGTGCTTGTATCAAGGCATTGGGAAAACACGGGCAACCATGAAAAATCCTGCAATACATGCCCATTTAGCAACTGGTGCCCAACAGAGAAAAATATTGGTTTGCTAGTAAAAATAAGAGGCAATTTACCCATTTATGTTTTGCACCTGTATTAAACTGCCCAATGTCATCAGATGGAAAATGCTGACAATGAAGGTAAAGAAAATACATCTCCTTTAAAGTATGCGCAGACGTTTAGTATATGGTGCTTAAATTTCTGGATATCTTGTCAGGAAAAATGGAGAGGCAAAAATGCATGCTTTTGACCTGCGTTTTTCCTGCCAAGATATGGTTGATTTGGTGCAGATTTTTCCCATTCATTTGTAAAGGTGAAACCTGTAGCAAAAACGCTCAAAGAATAGTTTCAGATTTCAATCTGAACCAAACCTGCAATGAGAAAATATTCAACGTGTGCAGCAGACTTCAGGATTCTCATTGACTATGTCCATCAGGAAACGCTTCAGGTTTTGTGACAAAGCTGTATAAGAAAAAAATGCGTCAAAAATGCAACGAAAACGCAACGTGTGCACATTGCTTTACTGTGTGAAACAATAGGGAAAACCCCACACTGCTTCTGAATCTGACAGCCGGCTGAAGATGCTAAGAGTGATGACATAAGTCTCACATTTACACTAAGCTCTACTTTCCTGGTTCCAGTGCTGCATATATTGGGGGGCCCTCTTCCACCTCCCCTTTTATTTTCCCTCCCAGAAGCACTTGAGTTGCCCGGGCACCTGTATTGGAGGACGTTCCAGAGGCAACAAGGAAACCCGAATATCTGTGCAGCACAGGCACAGAGGTAAGATAAAATGTGCAGGGAGGGACAATTGGACAATTTTTGCCAACAATGTAACTTGTTGGCTTCATGTTATATTGGAATGTAGAAAAATATTTTACTCACTGGTTAAGACTTACCAATTATTTTTAAGCAGCCGTCAGAATGGAATTCTCCAATATCCCCAGTACAGAACCATCGCTGGCCATTTTTATCCACTAGAAAGTCTTCCTTGGTCTTCTGCTCGTTTTTGTAGTATCCCATGGTCACATTGGGACCACCTATCAGAATCTCTCCCCTGGGACACGGTTTGTCAATGTTGAAGTAGCCGCCTACATGATGAAATGAGTTGTACATCAGGATAGTAAAAAGGAAAAACTATTTACCAGCATAGCCTTTATCCACAATACAGAGTGGAGTAAGAAATTAAGAAAAATGGTAGGCCATATTAAAACTAATAGGTCAGGCAAAAAGGACACTTTGTTGTATGCGTAGAGCGGCTCTACACTGTGCAGAATTATTAGGCAAATGAGTATTTTGATCACATGATACTTTTTATACATGTTGTCCTACTCCAAGCTGTATAGGCTGACAGCCAACTACCAATTAAGTAAATCAGGTGATGTGCATCTCTGTAATGAGGAGGGGTGCGATGTAATAACATCACCACCCTATATAAGGTGTGCTTAATTATTAGGCAACTTCCTTTCCTTTGGCAAAATGGGTCAGAAGAGCGATTTGACGGGCTCTGAAAAGTCCAAAATTGTGAGATGCCTTGCAGAGGGATGCAGCAGTCTTGAAATTGCCAAACTTTTGAAGAGTGATCACCGAACAATCAAGCGTTTATGGCAAATAGCCAACAGGGTCTCAAAAAGCATGTTGGGCAAAAAAGGCGCAAAATAACTGCCCATGAATTGAGGAAAATCAAGCGTGAAGTTGCCAAGATGCCATTTGCCACCAGTTTGGCCATATTTCAGAGCTGCAACATTACTGGAGTATCAAAAAGCACAAGTTGTGCCATACTCAGGGACATGGCCAAGGTAAGGAAGGCTGAAAAACGACCACCTTTGAACAAGAAACACAAGATAAAACATCAAGACTGGACCAAGAAATATCTTAAGACTGATTTTTTAAAGTTTTATGGACTGATGAAATGAGAGTGACTCTTAATGGGCCAGAGGCTAGATCAGTAAAGGGCAGAGAGCTCCACTCCGACTCCGGTGGGGTACTGGTATGGCCTGGTATCATCAAAGATGAACTTGTGGGACCTTTTCGGGTTGAGGATGGAGTGAAGCGCAACTCCCATACCTACTGCCAGTTTCTGGAAGACAACTTCTTCAAGCAGTGGTACAGGAAGAAGTCGGTATCGTTCAAGAAAAATATGATTTTCATGCAGGACAATGATCCATCACATGCATCCAACTACTCCACAGCGTGGCTGGCCAGTATAGGTCTAAAAGAGGGAAAAAATAATGACATAACGCCCTTGTTCACCTGATCTGAACCCCATAGAGAACCTGTGTTCCCTCATAAAATGTGAGCTCTACAGGGAGGGAAAACAGTACACCTCTCGGAACAGTGTCTGGGAGGCTGTGGTGGCTGCTGCACGCAATGTTGATCGTAAACAGATCAAGCAGCTGACAGAATCTATGGATGGTCGGCTGCTGAGTGTCATCATAAAGAAAAAAGAGAATTTTGTTTACTTACCGTAAATTCTTTTTCTTATAGTTCCGTATTGGGAGACCCAGACCATGGGTGTTTAGCTTCTGCCTCCGGAGGACACACAAAGTACTACACTTAAAAGTGTAGCTCCTCCCTCTGAGCTTATACACCCCCTGGTGAGCAGACCCAGCCAGTTTAGTGCAAAAGCTGAAGGAGAATAGCCACCCACAAGTAGAACAGAGCAAGAGCCAGAACAACTGGAGACTCTGTCCATGACAACAGCCGGTGAGAACACGCGGAACAAGAAAATTGCCAACAGGCAACAGGGAGGGTGCTGGGTCTCCCAATACGGAACTATAAGAAAAAGAATTTACGGTAAGTAAACAAAATTCTCTTTTTCTTTATCGTTCCTTTGGGAGACCCAGACCATGGGACGTTCCAAAGCAGTCCCTGGGTGGGAAATAAACAGAATAAACTAAGAAGTAGGCAGAACCTAACTTCACAAATGGGCGACAGCCGCCTGAAGGATGCGTCTGCCCAAGCTCGCATCTGCCGAAGCATGAGCATGCACTTGGTAGTGCTTCGAAAAGGTATGCAGGCTAGTCCAAGTGGCAGCCTGACAGACTTGTTGAGCCGTAGCCTGGTGCCTAAAAGCCCAAGAGGCACCGACATCTCTGGTCGAATGTGCCTTGATCCCTGGCGGGAGAGGCACCTGAGTACTCTGGTAGGCGTCCGAAATGGTCGATCTAATCCAACGGGCTAAGGTCGGCTTAGAAGCAGAGAGGCCCTTGCGCCGACCTGTGGTTAGCACAATAAGAGAAGCGCACCGCCTAAGCGCAGCGGTGCGAGACACATAGATCCGGAGAGCACGCACCAGATCCAGAGTATGCAGCGCTTTTTCAAAGCGATGAACAGGAGCCGGACAAAAGGAAGGTAGGGTAATGTCCTGGTTAAGGTGGAAAGGAGAGACCACCTTAGGAAGAAAGTCCGGAGTCGGACGGAGAACCACCTTGTCTTGATGAAAAACCAAAAAAGGTGACTCTGAAGAGAGTGCAGCCAAATCAGAGACTCTCCTGAGGGAAGTTATGGCCACCAGAAAGGCCACTTTCTGTGAAAGACGATACAAGGAAACCTCCCTAAGAGGCTCAAAGGGGGGTTTCTGCAAAACCGTGAGAACCAAATTAAGGTCCCAAGGATCCAAGGGCCGCCGGTAAGGCGGAATGATGTGAGACGCGCCTTGCATGAAGGTGCGGACCTGAGCCAGCCAAGCCAGACGTCGTTGGAACAGAACTGACAGAGCTGAGACTTGTCCCTTGAGAGAGTTGAGGGACAGTCCTAGCTGCAGACCGGACTGTAGAAAGGACAGAAGTGTCGGCAAGGTGAAAGGCCAAGGAGGATGGTCGGTAGAGCGACACCAGGACAGGAAAATTCTCCAAGTCCTGTGATAGATCTTAGCGGAGGAAGACTTACGGGCCCGAGTCATAGTGGAGATGACTTCAGGAGGAATACCAGAAGCCGTCAAAATCCAGGACTCAAGAGCCACGCCGTCAATTTGAGAGCCGCAGAATTCAGACGGAAAAACGGACCTTGCGAGAGTAGGTCTGGACGGTCCGGGAGATGCCACGGCATCTCTACGGACAGATGGAGCAGGTCTGGATACCAAGCTCGCCTGGGCCAGTCCGGTGCAATGAGGATGACTCGACGGCCCTCCATTCTGATCTTGCGCAGGACTCTGGGCAAGAGAGCTAGAGGGGGAAACACGTAGGACAGACGAAACTGGGACCAATCTTGAACCAGAGCGTCCGCGGCGAATGCCTGAGGATCGTGGGAGCGAGCCACATAAACAGGAACTTTGTTGTTGTGACGGGATGCCATTAGGTCCACGTCCGGAGTGCCCCATTTGCGGCAGATTGACTGAAACACTGCCGGGTGCAGGGACCACTCGCCACCGTCCACGGTTTGACGGCTGAGATAATCTGCCTCCCAGTTTTCCACGCCTGGGATGTGGACTGCGGATATGGTGGACTTGGAGTCCTCCACCCATTGAAGGATGCGTTGAACCTCCAACATTGCCAGGCGGCTGCGTGTCCCGCCTTGGTGATTGATGTAGGCCACTGCTGTCGCGTTGTCTGACTGGACTCGAATGTGCCTGCCCGCCAACAGGTGGTGAAAAGCTAGGAGAGCTAGAAGCACGGCTCGGGTTTCCAGCACATTGATTGAAAGGGCTGACTCGGACGGAGTCCAAGTGCCCTGCGCTCTGTGGTGGAGACATACCGCTCCCCAGCCGGATAGACTGGCATCCGTGGCGAGGATCACCCAGGACGGGGCCAGGAAGGAGCGCCCCTGGGACAGAGAGAGGGGCCGAAGCCACCACTGAAGAGAGCTCCTGGTCTGTGGCGACAGAGCCACTAACCTGTGTAAGGAGGAAGGCCGCTTGTCCCAACAGCGGAGAATGTCCAGCTGCAGGGGGCGCAGATGGAACTGGGCAAAGGGGACAGCTTCCATTGACGCCACCATTTGACCCAGCACCTGCATCAGACGCCTGAGGGAAGAACGTCGGGGCCTCAGCAGAGAGCGCACTGCCAGTTGGAGGGACTGCTGTTTGACTAAGGGCAACTTCACAAGTGCCGGCAAAGTCTCGAACTGCATCCCTAGGTACATGAGACTCTGGGTCGGAGTCAGAGTGGATTTGGGCAGATTGACCAGCCACCCGAATTGGGCTAGAGTGGCGAGAGTGAGCGAGACACTCCGCTGACAGTCTGCGCTGGATGAAGCCTTGACTAGAAGGTCGTCCAGGTAAGGAATCACTGCCAACCCCTATAGGTGCAGAACTGCAATCACTGCTGCCATGACCTTGGTGAATACCCGAGGGGTCGTGGCCAACCCGAAGGGGAGAGCCACAAATTGGAAATGATCCTTTCCGATTGCAAAGCGTAGCCAACGCTGGTGTGAAACTGCAATTGGCACATGCAGATAGGCATCTCTGATGTCGATGGACGCCAGGAAATCCCCTTGGGTCATTGAGGCAATGACTGATCGCAGAGACTCCATGCGAAAGTGCCGCACCTGAACATGCTTGTTGAAAAGCTTGAGATCCAGGATGGGCCGGAATGTACCGTCCTTTTTGGGAACTAGGAAGAGATTTGAGTAGAAACCTCTGAACCGTTCCCGGGCGGGAACCGGTACAATTACTCCGTTGGCCTGCAAGGATGCCACGGCCTGTGAGAAGCATTGGAGCAAGGGGGAGTTGAGAGAAAAAATCTGTTTGGTGGGCTGGAAGAGAATTCTATCCTGTAGCCGTGGGAGATGATATCTCTCACCCACTGATCGGAGACGTGTTGAAACCAAGCGTCGCCAAAGTGGGAGAGCCTGCCACCGAGTAAGGACGTTGCTGGAGCGGGCAGATAGTCACGAGGAGGCTGCCTTAGTGGCAGCACCTCCTGCGGTCTTCTGTGGACGCGCTTTTGGGCGCCAGTTGGATTTCTGGTCCTTGGCTGAGTTAGTGGACGAGGCCGAGGGCTTAGAGGACGACCAGTTGGAGGAACGAAAGGAGCGAAACCTCGACTGATTCCTACCCTGGGCAGGTTTCCTGGCTTTGGTTTGTGGCATGGAAGTACTCTTCCCGCCAATAGCTTCCTTAATAATTTCATCCAACTGTTCTCCGAACAGCCGGGACCCAGCAAAAGGGAGCCCAGCAAGGTACTTCTTTGAAGAAGCATCTGCCTTCCACTCTCGAAGCCACAAGATCCTGCGGATAGCGAGGGAATTAGCCGAAGCCACCGCAGTGCGGTGAGAAGCTTCCAGCATGGCAGACATGGCATAGGATGAAAAAGCTGAAGCTTGGGAAGTCAAGGCAACCATTTCGGGCATAGATTCCCTGGTGAGGGAATGCATCTCCTCTAGAGAAGCAGAGATGGCTTTGAGAGCCCACACTGCTGCAAAAGTCGGGGAAAAGGAGGCCCCCGCCGTTTCATATACGGATTTGGCCAGAAGGTCAATCTGGCGGTCAGTGGAATCCTTAAGGGAGGTGCCATCAGCCACCGACACAACGGTCCGGGCTGAGAGCCTAGACACCGGGGGGTCTACCCAGGGTCTACCTTTGGGGACTGAGCCCACTCCTTGACCACCTCAGGTGGAAAGGGAAAACGGTCATCAGAACCACGCTTTGGGAAGCGTTTGTCAGGACAGGCCCTGGGCTTGGACACAGCGGCCTGCAAACTGGAGTGGTTAAAGAACACACTCTTTGCCCTCTTAGGCGAGGTAAACTGGTGCTTTTCTGCCAGAGAGGGTTGCTCCTCTGATACTGGCGGATTGAGATCCAGTACAGAGTTAATGGAAGCAATCAAGTCAGTAACATCTGAGTCACTTTCGGACAGATCAATGGGGTACATGGAGTTAGCCTCCGAGCCCCCTGTAAAGGCATCCTCCTCATCCTGCGAGTCCGATCTTGAATCAGAGCCGCGGGAGGAGGAGGGAGAGGTGACCCTACGTCTCTTCTTAGGAGGACGGGGTCTGGGACCTGATGATGAATCCTCTGTGAGCTCCGGTCCTGAGAGAGCCCTAGCAGCAGAGGCTCCCTGTGAGGGGGGCTGATCCATATTCAGCAAAGTCCTGGACAGAAGTCCCATGGACTCAGCAAAAGACTGGGAGATAGACCTAGAAAAGGATTCTACCCAAGCCGGGGGTTCAGCCACAGGAGCAGGAGCAGCCTGAGAGACCCCTGGGGGTGAGACTCCAGGCTGTGGCACCGCCAAGGTAGAGCAGGCATCACAATGTGGATAGGTGCTCGGTTCAGGCAGCAGGAGCTTACATGCAGCGCATACAGAGTAAAGCTTTGGAGCCTTGCTCCTCGTGTGAGACATGCTGCTGGAGTGGGGGCTCTGCCAGAGAATGAACCCCGGAGAGTATATACAGAGGTCCACAACCAGAGCCGGTTGTGGCTTACCAGACCGCTGTGCTGTGCAGAGCGGTATTGTGTGCCCTCCAGATCCCGAAGCCCGGACCCCCAAACACAGCACCTCAGCAGGGATGCAGAACGCAGACCAGCGCTGAGTGAACTCTGAGAAAATGGCCGCCGGAGCGAAGAGAGGGGGCGGGACTTGCATGAAGAGCGGGATCTGGAGGGCCATAGAGACCTACAGGGGGGGAGACACGCACAGCAGTGGGGAGTGTCCCTCCCTTGTGCAGAACGGCCGCCGGGAGGAGCCGCGCTGTCCCTCTGCATGAGTGACATGCGAGGGCAGTGAAACGAAACTAGGCCTCCGGCGAAGCCGGGGCCTAAATTTGAGCGGCGAGGCCGACGCGCAGGCACCATCGGCGCAGTTCTCGGGCGACAGCTAGAGAACCCGCCGGAAATGTCAGTAAATACAGCAAGCACACTCTCTCCAAACAATAAAGCACAGGGACCCCCAAATATAAATGCCTCAGGTACTTAGCTGCTGAGACGCAGGGCCAGGTCCCTGGGGATGAGTGCTCCGGTCCAGCAGGGTCCTGAAGGGCTGCGGATGGAGACCGGTCTCCTGCCAGGCATGGAGACCGTGCTGGCTCCCACTTCAAGCCAGAGCCCAGGAGGGATGGTGAAGGAGCACGGCATGTAAGGCTCCAGCCTAGGAAATCAACCTTACAACACCGCCGACACAGTGGGGTGAGAAGGGACATGCCGGGGGTCCAGACGTGGACCCGCAGTTCTTCAAACTCATTCCAAAAGGAAAAAAATCATATGAGAATGCATGTGTGGATGTATGCCTCCTGAACACAAAGCGATAAAAACTGGCTGCGTTTGCTCACCAGGGGGTGTATAAGCTCAGAGGGAGGAGCTACACTTTTAAGTGTAGTACTTTGTGTGTCCTCCGGAGGCAGAAGCTAAACACCCATGGTCTGGGTCTCCCAAAGGAACGATAAAGAAAGTGGCTGTATTGGTCACTGATTTTTGGGGGTTTTGTTTTTGCATATCAGAAATGTTTATTTCTAAATTTTGTGCAGTTATATTGGCTTACCTGGTGAAAATAAACAAGTCAGATGGAAATATAGTTTGTTTTTATTAAGTTGCCTAATAATTCTGCACAGTAATAGTTACTTGCACAAAGATATCATCCTAAGATAGCCAAATCTAAAAAAAACCCCACTCCAACTTCCAAAAATATTAAGCTTTGATATTTATGAGTCTTTTGGGTTGATTGAGCATATAGTTGATCAATAATAAAAAAAATCCTCTAAAATACAACTTGCCTAATAATTCTGCACACAGTGTATAAGTACTTAAGTTATTGTCTTAAGATGTTTTCTCAACCACAGTCCAGATAAACCTCCTGACGGGTCATCTTTTCTAAGAGTATGTTCCCATATGGCGCATACACAGTGCATTTTCCACAGTACATTTGTGCAAAACATTCTCAGCACATTTCTGTAGCTGCGCCCTGCATGAGTATTCACAATATCTCAGACACACACTGCATAAATAAGCCGGGATGTCAATAATGCTGCAGATAACACGGCTTCTATATTGTGCAATGAAAATCAAGACACAAAAATGATCAAATTTACATCATATTTTTTTGTAGACTTTATCAACACATCCCAGTGTAAGCAGAGTTGTCAGAATGGCCGCATTAAGATGAGCATTTTATAAGTCACAATCCATATTTTAATAACAGACAAGGACCCTTTTAAAAGCATTATTCAGCCATTCTCACATTGATTTTCACACCGGCCTCATCAATTGTATGCAAACATTTAATAATGCATATAAATTGTATTGAGAAATCTGGAGATTCTCTGTAAAGGAACGTCACACAATGAGAACCACGTGTCATCAACATGACAGGAGAAAGTCTAGGAGATCATTACACCACCTGAAAATACATTTCAGTTATTAAACAAGGGAAGATGAAAATCTGTTAGTTTTTGTCATTTACACTTTTTTACAACTATAAATTCTATGTGGCTTAAATTACCTTCTTCCCAGTTCTTCAGTTTTATCTCACTGCAGACTAAAGGTGCTCCCACTCTGCCCGTACTGTAGTCGCACACTGGAAAACAAGACATAGCTGAAAATTCATGCTTTTGTACCAATTGCAGCCATACATTAGAACTTCAATAAGCCAAAAAAAAATAATCTTTAAACTGTAACTGTGGTTTTAAACTTTAATTTTATAAATCAATATTACACATGAAAATAAGCAGCTTTGTAATATATCTTATCAAAGAAATCTGCTTTTTTTCTGCCAGAATTGATCAGTCATCATCAAAATTCTCAATTCTAAAAGGTAAAATCTATATTCAGTGAAGCCTTTCCCATTACTGAGATAGGAGATGGAAGTTGGTACTGATGAGATTCTATGGAGTTAGATGGATGAGGGGGTGGAAATCTTCATCTAGCTCCTCCCATTGTCAGATTCATCAGTAACAGCTGCCATCTCCTATGTAGATAGAACAGGGAGGAGCTAGAGGCAGAGGGAGGCGCTAGAGGCAGAGGGAGGCGCTAGAGGCAGAGTTCCGCCCCTCCATCTTCTATCTCCATAGAATATCATCAGCACCAACCGCCATCTCCTGTCTCAGTAATGGGAAAGTCTTCACTGAAGACAGATCTTATCTCCGAATTAAAAATTTTGATGACTAATCAATTTTGGCAGAGAAGCAAGCAAATTTGTCTGATAAGATACATCACAGAGTTGCTTATTTTCATGTTTACTATTGATTTATGCAAGAAAACTAAAATAATGGTTATGCCTTAAGGACAATTTCATGAACTCATTTCGCTTTGGATGACAGGCTATTGCGCTGCTGGGGCTATAAAGCCAAAATGATACACAGCTGCACTCACGTGACTAAAAACAGGTTTTGAAGAGGCAAACTAACAAATGAGGGTGAAAGGGTTTTCCAGGATTGGAATTAAATTCTGTAGCTACTACATGTCGGTGCAGAATCATGCGTTGGGCACGCTGTCATGAGCCTCCAGTGCGAGCAGGTGGTCATGGGACAGTATGTAAGCAATTTGCTTTTTTTCTGTCACATACCAACTAGACCCATCCAGCTTCTCAACACACTTCTATTGAGAGAAGCCAGATGCATCTGGTCAGCGCCTAACCATAAGCGTGCGAACATATACATGTGTTCCTGTGATCACCAGCTCGCACCGGGAAGATCAAGGAACTGACACACCGGGAAGATCAAGCAACTAACCGTGTGCACACCTCATGATGTCAGGAAGCAGCAACTTGCAATCACAGAGTGACTTTTGTCCCAAGCCAGAACAAGCCCTTTAATATTTTTTCTTTTAACATGTGAGCGCTGCTTTTCACCATTTCATTTACACCGTAGAACGGTGTAGACGATACAGACCAAACCGACAAGGAGGGCGCCATATCTATCTGCTTTTACTTTAGAATGCTCTTTCTATTGACTTTCACTTCTTAAGCCCCTGGGACTAAGGAGCAGGAGGTTTCTTGCCCGCAGCAACACCAGTAGAGAAATGCAGCAGTGCACAGTTCCTAATACAAGGAATAGGACTGCATGTGATGGAAGGATTTATAGCATATCCCAAAGGGAGAAAAACCCCTCCAACCAGTGAAAATCTGTCCCTTATCACTGGTCCACACTCACTTTCTGTGATCGTCCCAGCACCGCATGTCTCAGTGAGGCCGTATCCTTGACCTACGGGGCAGCAGAAGCAGATGTTCATGAAGCGTTGGGTGGCAGCTGAAAGGGGTGCTCCTCCAGAAAGCAGGACCCTCATCTTCCCACCTAGTAACTTTCTAACTTTCCGAAACACAATCCTGTATATAGATGGAGAGATTGCAAAGTGCTGTTAGTAGAGGATCACTCAAAGGATCCATTATTTCAGCATGAAACAGACTGTAATTGCACTACCCAGTACTGGCACTAAATTACACCAAGTAGAAAGGAGGTCGTTTATACACGAGTTTATGCATTATGACTAATATGTTTGCACTTCTGTAGAGAGATAACATAGGATTTAGCCGACCCCTACTCCGGAGAAGGGTCATTTACCCAGCGGGGTCACTCTTTCTCAGAACAACTGAAACCTGCCAGACAACAGCTGGGAAAGGCCATTACATTGGAGATTCTTAGAAGAAAGCGGAAACACACATGGAAGTGCATTGGACTACACATGCTCCATCTTGTCAACTCTAGACTCAACACTAAGCCATTAGGAGATCCAGGCTGAGACGCTGCATTTCTTTAAATGATGACCTCTAGGATCTCTGCTTACAATGTAAGTCACGCCATGCTGTACCTCTCTGTGGACTCATTTTCCCGGATTAGCTAGGCTGACCTTACTAACCCAGGATCATTTAGATCCTGATGGTCGTACAGATCCTTTGTCAGCATAACTTCACTATCCATAGTGAAAAAGTTAGCTTACCGATTTTATCAAACACGTTAATAAAGTGATTCCTATGGGTCAGAAGACTAGAATCTAGATAAAATGTCCAGAGATTCTGCCATATTGGATACATTTTTATGTAGGATGCAGTTGTGTTGGGGTGTGTGTCCTGTGGGGTGCACTTATACAGTGCTGGGCAATCCACCTGATCTAATAGTATGGGCGTCATCAATAAGCTGTAAGCCAGACACTGTGCACCACACGTACCAGTGTGACTGGCGCCCTATACAAGCCTCATCCGTGTACATGTCTAATACTAGTCAGCCACCTCTATGAATTGATATGTTGTGAGTGGTTATTTCATCAGCATTTGTGCTGCCCCCACCTTTATAATGGGGGTCTGCTGCATCCTGCTAGTATACAGAAAAAGCCACAGCCACACCATGATTTACCAGATACATATATGACCATTGAGCACCATGTTATGTATAAGGAACTGGATGGGGACTGAGGATAAGTCGTAATAATTGTAAATCGAAGAGAAAACACACGACCAAAAATCCAAAGTGCAAAGGTAAAATCTTTATTGACACAGGGGTAGGTGCGGGGCGGCACGAGACAAGTGAGGGCGCGGACATCAATCACTGATCAGAATATACATACAATTGTCACAGATTCCTTATGAACTGATATTTAAGTCTATCCATAATATAATATAATCATGTACCATCAACTATTTCTTACATTTCATGTAAATTACAAGATGATAACTATATGATGAAACCGTGAACACAATTATCAACCAGGCAGGGCCATGTCACTATCTGGTATAGAGGAAAAATTTCCTTCAATTCCCATCCATCAGGGTCCCTGATCAAATTAAGACAATATCATGGCCAAAATAATAGCAGTAGCATGTCAAAAAATCAAGGAACTAGGCTCCAGGGCTATGTATAGGTATGATAGACAAGTGGCACGCTTTTACCTGGGAGACAATGGTGGTCAGAGAGAGGTGTGTCCGCGTCCTCACCTCTCTCTGACCACCATTGTCTCCCAGGTAAAAGCGTGCTACTTGTCTATCATACCTATACATAGCCCTGGAGCCTAGTTCCTTGATTTTTTGACATGCTACTGCTATTATTTTGGCCATGATATTGTCTTAATTTGATCAGGGACCCTGATGGATGGGAATCTAAGGGAATTTTTCCTCCCTACTAGTTAAGGCCCCGTCACACTAAGCAACATCGCTAGCAACATCGCTGCTAACGAACAACTTTTGTGACGTTGCAGCGATGTTGCTAGTGATGTCGCTGTGTGTGACATCCAGCAACAACCTGGCCCCTGCTGTGAGGTCGTTGGTTGTTGCTGAATGTCCTGGGCCATTTTTTAGTTGTTGCTGTCCCGCTGTGAAGCACAGATCGCTGTGTGTGACAGCGACAGAGCAACAACTAAATGTGCAGGCAGCAGGAGCCGGCTTCTGCGGACACTGGTAACCACAGTAAACATCGGGTAACCAAGAAGCCCTGTCCTTGGTTACCCGATATTTACCTTCGTTACCAGCCTCCCCCGCTCTCACTGTCAGTGCCGGCTCCTACTCTGTGTACATGTAGCTGCAGGACACATCGGGTTAATTAACCCGATGTGTGCTGTAGTTAGGAGAGCAGGGAGCCAGCGCTAAGCATTGTGCGCTGCTCCCTGCTCTGTGCACATTTAGCTGCAGTACACATCGGGTAATTAACCCGATGTGTGCTGTAACTAGGAGAGCAGGGAGCCAGCGCTCAGTGTGCGCTGCTCCCTGCACGTGTAGCTGCGTGCGCTGGTAACCAAGATAAATATTGGGTTGGTTACCCGATATTTACCTTAGTCACCAAGCGCAGCATCTTCCACGCGGCGCTGGGGGCTGGTCACTGGTTGCTGGTGAGCTCACCAGCAACTCGTGTAGCGACGCTCCAGCGATCCCTGCCAGGTCAGGTTGCTGGTGGGATCGCTGGAGCGTCGCAGTGTGACATCTCACCAGCAACCTCCCAGCAACTTACCAGCGATCCCTATCGTTGTTGGGATCGCTGGTAAGTTGTTTAGTGTGACTGGACCTTTAGTATCAGGGACCCAGATGGACGGGAATTGAAGGAAATTTTTCCTCTATACCAGATAGTGACATGGCCCTGCCTGGTTGATAATTGTGTTCACGGTTTCATCATATAGTTATCATCTTGTAATTTACATGAAATATAAGAAATAGTGGATGGTACATGATTATATTATATTATGGATAGACTTAAATATCAGTTCATAAGGAATCTGTGACAATTGTATGTATATTCTGATCAGTGATTGATGTCCGCGCCCTCACTTGTCTCGTGCCGCCCCGCACCTACCCCTGTGTCAATAAAGATTTCACCTTTGCACTTTGGATTTTTGGTCGTGTGTTTTCTCTTCGATTTGCATCCTGCTAGTGCATTGGTAATCTGATCTTGTGTTGGTAATGGCTGCTTCTTTTCTCTACAATGTTTTTCATATCGGATGCCAAAGCAACACCTTGAGATATCAATGCAAAGTAACTTCTCATGCTAAAACACAATATTTTACTATGAGTGTCCGGAGACAGATAACAAGACATACAAGTGCATCTCAATAAATTAGAATATCACCAAAAAGTTAATTTCAGTAATTCAATACTAAAAGGGAAACACATATTATATAGAGTCTTTACATACAGCGTGATCTATTTCAAGTCTTTATTTCGGTTAATGTTGATGATTATGGCTTACAGCCAATGAAAACCCAAAAGTCATTATCTCCGAAAATTAAAATAATTACCACAAAACACCTGCAAAGGCTTCTTAAGCATTTAAAATGGTCCCTTAGTCTGGTTCCGTAGGCTACACAATCATTGGGAATACTGCTGACTTGACAGAACTCCAGAAGGCAGTCATTGACACACTCCACTAGGAGGGTAAGGCACAAAAGGTCATTGCTAAAGAAGCTGGCTGTTCACAGAGTGCTGTATCCAAGCATATTTATGGAAAGTTGAGTGGAAGGGAAAAGTGTGGTAGAAAAAGGTGCACAACCAGTATAACCGCAGCCTTGAAAGGATTGTTAAGGAAAGGCCATTCAAAATTTTGGAGGAGATTCACAAGGAGTGGACTGCTGCTGGAGTCAGTGCATCAAGAGCCACCACACACAGACGTAACCAGGACACGGGCTACAACTGTCGCATTCCTTGTGTCAAGAAACTCATGACCAATAGACAACGCCAGAAGCGTCTTACCTGGGCCAAGGAGAAAAAGAACTGGACTGTTGCTCAGTGTCCAAGGTGTTGTTTTCAGATGAAAGTAAATTTTGCATTTCATTTGGAAATCAAGAGCCCAGCATCTAGAGGAAGAGTGGAGAGGCCACAATCCAAGCTGCTTGAGGTCTAGTGTGAAATTTCCACAATCAGTGATGGTTTGGGGAGCCATGTCATCTGCGGGTGTAGATCCACTGTGTTTTATCAAACCAAAGTCAGTGCAGCCGTCTACCAGGAAATTTTACAGCAATTCATGCTTCCCTCTGCCAACAAGCTTTTTGGAGATGGAAATTTATTTTTCCAGCAGGACTTGGCACCTGTCCACACTGCCAAAAGTACCAATACTTGGTTTAATAACCACAGTATCACTGTGCTTGATTGGCCAGAAAACTAGCCTGACCTAAACCCCATAGAGAATCTATGGGATATTGTCAAGAGGAAGATGAGAGACACCAGACCCAACAATGTCTATTAGCTGAAGGATGCTTTCAAAGCAACCTGGGCTTCCATAACACCTCAGCAGTGCCAGAGCCTGATCGCCTCCATGCCACGCCACATTGATTCAATAATTCATGCAAAAGAAGCCACGACCAAGTATTGAGGCATTTACTGTACAGACTTTTCAGTAGGCGCCAACATTTCTGAGTTTAAAATAATTTTTTCAGTTGGTCTTATATAATATTCTAATTTTTGAGATAATGACTTTTGGGTTTTCATTGGCAGTAAGCCATAATCATCAACATTAACAGAAACAGATTGGTGTATGTATACCATCTTTCACTGTAAAGCGCCATGGAATAAATGGCGCTATAAAAATAAATAATAATAATAAAAATAAACACTTGAAATAGATCACTCTGTTTGTAAAGACTCTATATAATATATTTGTTTCCCTTTTTGCACTGAATTGCTGAAATAAATGAACTTTTGATGATATTCTAGTTTATTGAGATGCACTTGTATATTCAGGAGTCAGTTTCGTCGGGCACAATCCAGATGCTGAACACGTAGCGAGCGACTCAAGTATGACATGGATTAGTAGCTTTTAAATTGGAAGTGCACATTCAGAAAGCTTATGACAGGTCATACAGACAAGCGCTGCTCACCTCAGAGACTGAAGAGGAGTTTATAACATTTGTCTGAGGCAGTCTTGGATGAGACATCTCTATAACATGTGAGAAGTTTGTTTAAAGGGAACCTGTCAGCAGGTTTTAGCACCATTCTCCCCCCACACCACCTACCATCCTATGTTTGTTCACTGTAAGACAGATTAATTCCATACTTTGTTTTTTAAACCTTTCATTCCATTCCTGAATAATCGCTTTTCCAATTTTATGTAAAAGAGTCGTAAGTGGAGGTCTTGGCACTGAAACATATAGCTGTTTAGTCTATCTCCACCGGTCTCGTAATGACGGGTCACTTTTATCTCAGTGACCCACTTCGCCCACTGGAGATTTTGTGCAGGCGCCGTCATTCTATTGGGCGGCAAGTGAGCAGTCCAGTTCTGATGACCGTACTATAGACATCTGCATGCTGTACCCTAGGCAGTGACAGCGCCTGCACAAGATCTCCAGTGGGGGAGGTAGGTTGCTCAGACCTGTGAACTCATAGACCTGTGGATGATGGTGGGCCAAGCCCCTTGCATTTGTGGCTTATTTATGTAAAAATCAGAAAAGTAATTACTAAAGTTATTAAAGGTACTGAATTAATCTGCATTACAGCGACAGAATACAGATTAGATCAATCAGGGGTAGTAAACCAGCTGATAGGTTGCCTTTAAAGTGCAGTTACACTTTACCCAGGTGTCATACTCCTCTTTGGATTTCCATATGGATTCCGTAACAAGGAGGATGAGGAATGGGGCAAAGTAACAGAATATGGAGGCATACGATGGCGGAATACATACCGGTCACACAGCGGAGTGCTGTAACCTCTCATGATCTGCTTCATTTTGTAGTTGTATGCGAGGGAGAAGAGACCTTTCTGAACAGGACTCATGGTGGCCACTTTACTCATGACGTTCTTATAGATGCGGTCCATGATTTCCTAAAAAGACATCACATATTACACAGTTACAACTGAAACATTCTACTTTTTAACCAAGCAAAGAATAAGACAAGTACAATGCTGACATACCAACATAGCAGTCATGACGAATCGAAATATAATAAATATAATTGCTATTTTTATTGGGGTTTTTTTCTTGCAAATATTAAAAGGGTTGCACACTACTTGGACTACTTCTCAATCCCAATGTTTGCACCCAGTGATGCTGTTACGTCACGCGATTCCTATGGCCTATTCATTCTCCTTACTTTCGGACAATCACATACATCCGGAGGAAGGGAGAGAGCAATAAACATAGGGATTGAGAAGGGGGGGTGTAGTGGAAAAACCCTTTAACATATACTAACTTAGGATAGATTATGACTATATTACAGTATCCCTTACTGACACTTTTCTATGCTTTACAGTACAATTGGAAAAATTTGGCCGGGGATTTTGCAGCAGTTCTCTCCCTCTTAGGTTATATTCACAAGTCCAGTAATCATCCGTTAGAACGGATCCTGCAGCAATTTGTTGACAAAAAGTTGTGCAGACAGTACATTTTTATCCACCTGAAAAAACAAAACAGATTTCTACTGGATCCGTTTTGTTTTTTTTAACACTGAACTCTATGGGAAACAGATCCGTTAAATAACAGTCTTTCTTCCATCCGATCCAGTAAGCAAAAGATGGATCTTTTTCAAATGAAAGAAAAACTGATGGCTTTTAAATGGATCCGTTATCCATAGACTTCAATGTTAAAAAACTGGATCCAGTAGAAATCAGTTTTTTTAGCACAACTTTTGCTGCAGGATATGTTCTAACGGAGGATTACTGGACATGTGAACATGTCTAACAGAATTTTGATGACGCAATGACCACGGTGGTGAACTAATGCTTTTTTGATGCGAAACGTACGTAGGGGTCCGTGACTAGGTGGCGGCAGCGGTTTTTTGATACCACACCTTGCTGTATACAGGTATATACCCTTATGGGCCTGCTCACATTATTGGCTTCAAATATGCACTTTTGCTCGTAAACGGACTTACTTAATGGTCTATTACATCTGCGGGTTCTCTTGATACTAATCTCTGTACACCCGATTTTGGCCTTGTCATAGCGGTGGTGTCTATTTATTTATATTACAATTGCTGTCACACCTGTCTTAGGGGCCCTTTGCACACTACGACATCACAAGCCGATGCTGCGATGCCAAGCGCGATAGTCGCCGCCCCCGTCGCAGCTGCGATATCATGGTGATAGCTTCCGTAGCGAACATTATCGCTGCGGCAGCTTCACATGCTCTTACCTGCCCTGCGACGTCGCTCTGGCCGGCCACCCGCCTTCTTCCTAAGGGGGCGGGTCGTGTGGCGTCACAGCGACATCACACGGCAGGCGGCCAATAGAAGCGGAGGGGCGGAGATGATCGGGACGTAAACATCCCGCCCACCTCTTTCCTTCCGCATTGCAGACGGGACGCAGGTAGGAGATGTTCCTCGCTCCTGCGACTTCATACACAGCGATGTGTGCTGCCGCAGGAACGAGGAACAACATCGTACCGTTGCAGCAGCCAAAATAATGAAAATGACCGACGCTACACTGATCATACGATATCAACGCTTTTGCGCTCGGTAATCGTAGTTAAAACGATTTACACACTACGATGTCGAGAGCGACGCCGGAAGTGCGTCACTTCGATTTTACCCCACCGACATCGCACCTGCGATGTCGTAGTGTGCAAAGGGCCTCTTAATCTTTTACCTGACTGTCTGTTTTTAATATCACTTTATTTAATAAAATTATATCTATTTTCACCTTATACTCCTGTTTCTCATAGTATCTTATGATCAATTTTGGAGTAGTGGTATCACATTTGATTTCCCTACACATGGATTCATCTGTGCTCATTTTGTAATGGGAAATTGGGGCATTTGCATATCATCTAGCAGAATTTTGCACCTAAAAAGTCACATTTTGTAACAGCTCGGCATGATATAGATCATTGCAGATAGACAATCCACAGCATTCCTCACAATCTGCACAAATTTCTCCTACTACCTAGAAAAAGGTGTTTCCTAATACTTGGGTTACTAACCTTTTTAAGTACTTTGGTGTGAATTTTTAGTCCATCTCAGGACAATGTGAATATGGCCTTGGAGGCCAAAAATCAATATTTCCCCTTTCTTTGTTTCCTAGAGCTGTAACGATAACATTTATACCCTTGTTCCAATTGAGCAGCTACTTTATCCTCTCCTCTATATCTTTTTATTTTTTTGAAGAGGCATGTAGTAAATTTAAAAAGAATAATAAAGAAGACGCCACAAAGAGCAAAAATAGCTCAGAAATGAAACAGAAGTCATGATACATAAAGGGGGGCTGCATACCAATGTGTCTTAACTGGTAGAATTACGATTGGGGGATTCTAGGCTGGAATGTGTGTATTGTGGTAACAGAGAACGTAGCATTTAGTTCTCGCTGCCAGGTGATGATACATCCTCCATGTTGTAAGAAAATGTCCCAATATATGACGTCAGGAGAGTCAGAAGACATCTGATGCGCTCACTCCTGTTCAATCATTCATCTCTGCCGTTTGCAGAAAATCAGAGTAAATATTTGTACCTGGACATCTTCACACAATGTCCTAATGTCAGGGCAGTTTACTTACAGGAATGAGTACAAGAGGGGGCAGAGCACTAGGGTCACTTACAGGGACGGCGGCCATCAGCGTCGGCTGCAGCTCGGAGGCATCGCCCTTGCTTCCTTTCTTGATTTTGGTGGACTGTAAAATATAAAAAGATATTTTTATTTCTTTTAGCATTACCAAATTCAGATGTATACATCAGGCTGATAGGTGCCGAGGACAAAGAAAACCTACACAGAGAGCAGTACATGGCTTGCGTCACTCCGACGTTCCCATCATCAACATCTGTTCTACATTAGCAGCTAATATACACAATCCTATATTCTGAGCATTGGCAGATTCCTGGATTATTGTACTGGTGCGACTCAAAACACAACGAACGCTGCAAATTAACTAATGCACACAAATCACGACAGGCGAACGCTTAGTTATACGGCTACAGCAGAGTAAGGAAAATATACATATTGTAAAGTCAGAATACTGCAACTCACACATACAATACAGACACACAGCTCTATAATCACATGTGCACCTTAGATGCCATTTACAGGTTACACATAGAATTAAAGGGGTTGTACAATAGTGGACATCCCCTTATTAATAAGTATGCAGTGGAAACCAAAATACATTTAAATAATAATAATAATCTTTATTTCTATAGCGCCAACATATTCCGCAGCGCTTTACAATTCAGGAGGCTCATATACATATACATATCATGTACATAAACAAACAAGTAACAATTATAGAAGATACAATATTTAAAGGGAAAAATGGCAACCCTGCTCTTGAGAGCTTACAATCTACAATGAGGTGGGGGGAGGGGCAAGGTACAAGTGCTTATTTACAATGACAATCCAGCCATCTCATGGGGGATAGATAATGGCTTCCTGGACCAGTTGGCCAGAGCCTTGAGATGCATTTGGGTGCCATGGAGTTTGACGTAGGGTTATGTTCTGAGAAGTTGTAGAGGGATTAGGTGAAATTAGTTTAGCTAGAGAGTGTGATAGGCCGCCCTAAAAAGATGCGTTTTTAGGGAGCGTCTGAAGCTGAGTAAGTTGTGATTTGTCCTAACTTCTTGGGGTAGATTAAGTTAATACGTAACCTCCCTGAAACAACGCTGTTCCTCTCATGTCGATGCTCACAGTGGTCACGTGACTGTTGCACCGGATAATGATTAGACGCAGCCGTGACATTGTTTATTACGCTAAATCAACATTAGAATCAAGGAGGCAAGTATTACAATTACTTTGCTTTGTGCTGCTATTAAAAGTATTTTCCAGTAATATACACATACACACACACACACACAAAAGAATACAGCCCACTCTGTAAGATCTATGCAACCCTGAATATATAAAATCTGGGCTGCTTTACAGCTATATAGAACATACTTATAAAATGATTACTTAGTGCACAAATTGGCCAATTCATGACAGCCCACAAGCCACAACAAGCTGCATCTTTCTTTGGTAGGATCCTAAACCTAATATTTATCAAACTTTCTAAAAGCCTATAAATTTTAAGGGCAGGTAGGATCAAGCGCTAATTAAAAACAGCATTAGGCTGATGGGAGGAATCGCTCAGCCAAATATGAAGGCAGTCACTACCTCCTATAGTATTGTTACGAGTGTGGCACGGCTTAATTTAATCTCCGGGCATTCAGGGACCAGAAGGTTACGAACCATTGTGGACTGCAGATCCGCTTTAGTGCCCGCTCGCCATTTTCCCTGAGATGGAGCATATTTAATTCCATCTGCCACTGAAGGGGTTAAGGAGCATTTCTATCCTGCAGTGATATAACAGGTAGTTGTTGTGACGGGGTGTACATCAGAACAAAGAGAGACAACAGGCCGAGGATGATCCAACAGGTTTACTAACAGGAATACAGGAACAGCACACGACAAGTCCAAATAAAACAGATTCGGGGGCACCTCCCGATAATCCAAAGTGCCAGATCACAACGTAATAGTCCTTTTCAGAGTCCCAGAAATCCCACACAATCCACTGGACGGCGAGGTCTGTCCGCAGATTCAGATCTCGCTCCCTTCCTCTTCAAAAACTCAACTCCCAACTGCATTTAGAAACAGGAGTGAATTGTTTGAGCTCGTGGGCCCGCCCCTCAAGGGTAGGGGTCTATGCAATGGTTGGGCCCACTAGAAGATTCTAGAAGGTTGGCTCCGAGATGTCTACAGGTTTGTGTAGTTGGCGTTATCCACTGCTTACGAAACAATGGGAAGTTCCTCTGGCTGTGTGGACAAGAGATAATTGCATTATGGGCCCAGAGACACAGGAGATGGGGGGAAGGTATGGTTACTTACATCCCAAGACATTTCAAAGTGTTCAGTAAGTACAACCAAAGGAAAGTGACATCACATCCTGACATAGTATTACAGCAAATACAGTGAGAAGGTAAAATACATCATGACAATTCCTTCCCTTCCCAACTTGTGTACGTACTAGGGACCTCTACAGGTCGCTGGTTAAGTACACGCAGGCATGGCTGACAGGACTCAAGGCTCCTCTTGCCTGGACAGTCCATCTGCATTTTGGTGTTGGCTGCCCCTTCTATATTGTATGGTAAAGTTATAGGGCTGCAGAGCCAGGCTCCATCGCAGTAAGCGTCCATTGTCCCCAGAGACTCTGTTCAGCCAGGTGAGGGGATTGTGATCAGTAACCACAGTGAATTCCCGTCCATACAGATACGGCCGTAGTTTCTTAAGGGCCCACACTACAGCCAGACATTCCTTCTCAACAGTTGCATAGGCCACTTCTCGGTCCAGCAGTTTCCGGCTGAGATAGGCGATGGGGTGCTCGTCCCCAGCTGCATTCACCTGGCTGAGGACAGCTCCCAGTCCATAAGCAGAGGCATCCGTTTGCACAATGAATCTCCTCTTGTAGTCTGGAGCAGCCAGGACAGGATCGCAGATCAAAGCATCCTTCAGCCGGTTAAAAGCCTCATCACAGGCTGGAGTCCAGATCACCAGCCGGGGCATTGTTTTCTTGGTCAGGTCGGTAAGAGGCTTGGCCATAGTACTGAAATGAGAAACAAATTTTCGGTAATAACTGGCAGTGCCCAGAAAAGCCATAACTTGTTTCTTAGTTTGGGGTACAGGCCAGTCTCTAATAGCCTGGATTTTGGCAGGCTCAGGTCGGAGCTTCCCTCCTCCCACTCTATGTCCTAGGTACTGGACTTCCCCCATCCCCAATTGGCATTTATCGGGTCGAATAGTTAGGCCGGCTGCAAGAATCAGGTCCAAAATAATGGCTACTTGATTCAGATGTTCCTCCCATGTGTGGCTGAAGACGGCGATATCATCCAAGTAGGCACAAGCAAAGTCATCACATCCCCGGAGGATCTGATCCACCATTCTCTGGAAGGTGGCCGGGGCATTTTTCATTCCAAAAGGCATGCTTAGAAATTCATACAGACCAAAGGGGGTTATAAAAGCGGACCGTTCTCTCCCTTCATCCGTTAGAGGGATCTGCCAGTATCCCTTACTGAGATCCAAGGTAGTGACATATCGGGACCCAGCCAGTCGGTCTAGAAGTTCGTCAATACGAGGCATTGGGTAAGGATCGCTGACGGTATGGTCGTTTAGTCGCCGATAGTCCACACAAAATCGAGTACTCCCATCCTTCTTGGGTACTAACACCACAGGGGAGGCCCAAGGGCTATGGGAGGCCTGGATTACCCCAAGCTGTAACATCTCCTCCAGTTCGTGCTGCATGGTGTTTCGAACTGATTCAGGTACCCGGTAAGGAGCCAGTTGTATGGGACGGATGCCCTGAGTGTCCACATGATGTTGGGTGACGGTGGTTCGACCTGGTTGGGACGAGAAAGCAGCCCGTCTCTGTTGAAGCACTTCCAGCATCTGGATTTTCTGTAAGGAGTCCAGGTAATCTCCCAGGGGAACCTGTTCCACAGTGGATGGGGCTCTCGCTGCTTCCACGAGATCAGGTAGAGAGTCCTCATCCTCTTGACCATCTTCTGAAGCCAACCGACAGCTTGCTATCATTGGAATGTTCCGGTCATGGTACTCCTTAATCATATTCACATGGACAGTCTTTTGCCTTAGCCCCTGATCATCTAAAGCAAGAAGGTAATTGGTATCATTCAGTTTTCTGAGAACCCGGAAGGGACCCTCCCATGTGGTCTGCAGTTTATTCTGCCGATGGGGAACAATCATTAAGACTTGTTGTCCTTCTACAAACTCCCGATAGCGTGCGTTACGGTCATACCATGTCTTCTGTCTGGTTTGAGCCATACGCAAATGACTCTGTGCAAAACTAGCAAGTTGGGCCAAGGTTTCTCGCAGCTTTAGGACATAAGGGACAACAGGGGTTCCTGTATCTTCAACTTGCCCCTCCCAGTATTCCTTGAGCAGGGTTAAGGGTCCTCGGACCTTTCTTCCATAGAGTAGTTCAAAGGGGGAGAACCCAGTGGACTCCTGGGGAACTTCCCGATAGGCAAACAAGAGATGGGGTAGGTACTTCTCCCAGTCTGAATCTCGGTCCGTGAAGGCCCTCAGCATATTCTTCAGAGTGCCGTTGAATCGTTCACAAAGTCCATTTGTTTGGGGATGATACGGGGTCGTTCGGATCGCTCGTACTCCACAGGTGCGCCACAGACACTGGACCAACTCTGACATAAACTGGGAGCCTTGGTCCGACAAGATCTCACTGGGGAATCCTACTCTGGTAAAAATAATAACCAAGGCCTCGGCCACCTTGGCTGCAGAGATACTTGACAAGGCCACGGCTTCTGGATATCGGGTGGCGTAGTCCACAACAGTGAGAATGTACTGCTTTCCAGATTTACTTGGTTTAGCCAGAGGTCCAATGATATCAACAGCTACTCTTTGAAAGGGTTCTTCTATTATAGGGAGCGGTTGCAGGGGTGCCTTTGGGTGATCTCCGGGTCGCCCTCTACGCTGACATATGTCACAAGTTCGGCAGAAATGCGCCACTGCTTGGGAAATCCCCGGCCAATAAAAAGTTTGAGTCAATCGTCTCTCGGTGCGGGTTTTGCCTTGATGGCCAGCCGTAGGAATGTCATGAGCCAGGTGTAATAGGGGAATTCTGTACTTCTGAGGAACAATCAGCTGTTTGCTATAAGTCCAGGGCTTATCTAGGGAGTCGGCATTGGCAACCCGATACAGAAGTCCATTTTCTCTGATAATTCTTTCTCCGTTTTCCCCTAGCTGCCCTATTTCAGCCCGAGTTCTAAAACTAGCAAGGGTGGGGTCAGTCTCTACTTCTTGTCTAAACTGAACTTTATCCCAAGTAACATTCCTATTATCCCCACAAGAAGAATCACTCACCGGCTGTAATGGCAGTTCTGGTGGCCTCAGTTCCATGGATGGGTTGTACACGTCCACATGGGCTGCTCTCTTGGCTTGACTTCTGGTTACCGCACCGACAAAGTGGCAATGAAGATTCCCCACATCATTTCCTAGAAGAACGTCTGCAGGGAGGCCGCTCATCACACCGACCACACATTGTTTTGCCCCAAAGCCATAATCCAGGGTCACACTCGCTCTTGGAATATATCTCTGGGTACCTCCTGCCAGTTCAATGGCAATTCCTGGTCCCTTTTGAATTGCTTGTGGTTGAATTACTCGGGGATCGGCTATGGTGAGGAAAGCCCCAGTGTCACGGAAGCCAACAACTTTTTGGCCATCCAGCACGACCTCCTGTAGATGTTTGTCCTGAAGATCAGAAGAACAGGTGGCTGGAGCTCGCACCCCATAGACTCCGGGTAGGGGAGCCAGGATATCTGAGTCACTTGGCAAGTCATCAGGCACAGAATCCAGCTCTTCTCCTGGTGAAGGTGTCTGTAGGTAATGAACAGGCAAAGGCGGTCTGTAGCTGTTCTGTCTACGAACACCTGGACATTGGAATTGCATGTGCCCAGGCTGCCCACATCCATAACATCTGCGCTCTGGGATTCTTCCTCCGCGTCGTATTCCCAAAGGTGGAGCATGAGTAATGCGAGGCACAGTCACACGAAGGTCCCCATGAGTTGACGGTCTAGGGTGATGGTGAACATTGGGGCCAGAAGGACCAGGGGCCACCAGCGTTGGGGGGTTGGTGTTTTTTTTCTCACTGGGTAGTAGTTTTTTCCACTGAGGCTTGATGGTGAGAGCCTCATCAGCTAGAGCTGCAGCTTCCTCCACAGTGGCTGGTCTCCTTTCACGCACCCATTCCCGGATCTCAGCGGGGCACTTGAAGTAAAACTGCTCTTTTAGGAGGACCTGGAGGACGGTCTCCAAGGTTAAGGCCTCCTCTGCCTCCAACCAACGATGCCACAGATGTTTGAGTTTGTGGGCATACATCTTGAAGGACACTTCCTCATCACATGCTAGAGTACGGAACTGAGTCCTGTAAGTGTCTGGCGTTACAGCATAATGTTCTAGAATAGTCTGTTTAATATCCGCATACTCACAGTTCCACCGAGGGTCCATAGCTCTATAGGCTGCAGCAGCTCCACCCTCTAAGAGCCCAACCAGATGCCGGACGCGCTCCCTTTCTGGGACTTCCATTAATCGACACTGATGCTCAAAGTCCTGGAAGAAGCCCTCAATGTCACCAGCAGCCTCATTAAACTGCTTGAAGTCTTTGCGGGACACTCTGGGAAGTTCCCTCATGATGGGTGCTGGGGTTACAGTCTGTCTGGAACCTCTCGCGGCTTCCACAGCGAGCTGCTTATCCAGCAATGCCATCTCCTCCATCCTGCGCTCCTTCTCTTCAGCTCCACGCATGGCCTCCCTCTTATCTTCTATGGTGGCCTCATCTCCAAGCAGTGCCATCTTTTCCTTGTACCACACAACCCATTGACTTTTTTGGGTATTCACCTCCGGCTCCCGTCTTTGCTCCCCTTGCTGTGGAAATTGTTCCTCGGTGCCATCTTGCAGGCAAGCGTGTTCCAATGCCTCAATTAGTTGCTCCTTAGAGAGTCCTTTGTAGCCGACACCTAATTCACGGGCCTTTGTTTGTAGACTCGCCACAGTCCAGTTCCTGTATCCTGAGGTTCTGGTTTCAGACGTCGATTGGCTGTTGTCCTCCATTTCTTCTGCTCTGATCCCGCCGCTGCCACCAGTTTGTGACGGGGTGTACATCAGAGCAAAGAGAGACAACAGGCCGAGGATGATCCAACAGGTTTACTAACAGGAATACAGGAACAGCACACGACAAGTCCAAATAAAACAGATTCGGGGGCACCTCCCGATAATCCAAAGTGCCAGATCACAACGTAATAGTCCTTTTCAGAGTCCCAGAAATCCCACACAATCCACTGGACGGCGAGGTCTGTCCGCAGATTCAGATCTCGCTCCCTTCCTCTTCAAAAACTCAACTCCCAACTGCATTTAGAAACAGGAGTGAATTGTTTGAGCTCGTGGGCCCGCCCCTCAAGGGTAGGGGTCTATGCAATGGTTGGGCCCACTAGAAGATTCTAGAAGGTTGGCTCCGAGATGTCTACAGGTTTGTGTAGTTGGCGTTATCCACTGCTTACGAAACAATGGGAAGTTCCTCTGGCTGTGTGGACAAGAGATAATTGCATTATGGGCCCAGAGACACAGGAGATGGGGGGAAGGTATGGTTACTTACATCCCAAGACATTTCAAAGTGTTCAGTAAGTACAACCAAAGGAAAGTGACATCACATCCTGACATAGTATTACAGCAAATACAGTGAGAAGGTAAAATACATCATGACAGTTGTAACCTCAGCTGCAGCCACTCCCTTCTGCTATAAATATCCGCTCTTCATTTCTCCTTATGCTGCCCATGTTGAAGGAGCTGTTCACTGCATAGCTGTGGTGTCGTTTCTATTGCAGCTGCAAAGTTCCTTACTGAAGAAGCCTAGGAGTGCTTGTTGTTGTATCTTTCCTCACCCATTTGTCTTACCTACCTCGTGTTGACTTATTGTAGCGATGAGACTTGCGTCGAGCTGGCTTTCACCAGCCAGGGTGAGCTTAGGGTCAGTAAGGGCCAAGGCATGTAATTGGCGTACGGGGGTGAGGGAGGGGTATGTCCTGTTTAGGGACGTTAGGGAGTGCAGGGTTCAGCCTCAGGGGTTTGCTAGGAGGTGACCCCGCTCCCCATAACCTAGCGTGAAGGGCCACCGTTAGGCTATGTGCGCACGTTGCGTAAATACATGCAGTTACGCTGCGCTTTGTAGCGCAGCATAACTGCATGCGTCCTGCGTCCCCTGCACAATCTATGGAGATTGTGCAGGGGCCGTGCGCACGTGGCGTTTTAGAGCGCAGCGCTTCGGCTACTGCCGAAGCGCTGCGTTCTATGAAGTGACATGTCACTTCTTCCGTGCGCTTTGCCGGCAGCTCCTGCTCTGTCTATGGCAGGAGCTGCAGGCAGAGCGCATGGAATCAGCTTTTTTTTTTTTTCACTACGGACATTTCTGCAGCGATTTAAAGCGCACATGTGCTCTTCAGATCGCTGCAGAAATTTCTGCAGTGACTGTACGCAACGTGCGCACATAGCCTTATATTGTTTTCTTGGTGTACCCTGTGTGTTGCGTCACTCTCCGGCAGTCCTCCCCCTCCCCTGGCGTGATACTACCCTGATGTTTCCACTGTGTCGCACCACTTGCTGGGAGTCATCCCATGAGCAAGCAAGAAATCTGAAGTCACATTGTAACATGTATATTACAAAACTCTGACCAGCACCTCTGAACAAGTGTGAACAGGAACACATCTAAGAGGTCTAAAGAGATGTAATGTGCACAATATTGCCAAACTGGCCATTTCCATAAACCTAGGTAGGTCATCCATTACACAGACAGACATGATAGAAGCTCCAGCTATTCCAGACTTAGGCTATGTGCGCACTAGAGCAAAATACCCACGGATTTACCCGCGGATTTGCCGCGGAAATTTCTTGAGAAATGTCTGCAATCTTTGTGCAGACATTTCCCATGAAATTCTATGAGAAAAAAAAAAAGCTGTGCGCACTGGTGCGGATTTTTCTCAAGAAAATTTCTTGAGAAAAGTTTCTCGAGAAACTTTCTTGAGAAAATGAACATGTCCATTAAATCCGCAGGTACCCCGCGGATTTCTGCAGTACAGACTGCAAAAATCCGCAGGGAACCACCCGCGGGAAAATCGCGGCAAATCCGCGGTAAATCCGCGGCAAATCCGCATGCGGTTTTGCCGCGGATTTTTTCCGGAGGTCAGCAAATCTTTCACTCCCAGAAGTTTCTCGAGAAGATTTTCTCGAGAAACTTCACATCTCTAGTGCGCACATAGCCTAAGCCTTAGCAAGCATCACAAGGTCACAGACAGATTTTATGTAGACAGCCTGGAACATGTAGTGCTTTTTATAAGTGTGCTAGAGAATATCAGGTGATTTCTGGGGCAGCTGGACCACCAGCGATTGGTCAATTCCTAAGAGAACTTGCTATAGAAGTCGCTGTCCAGTGCTACATTTATATATTGATTAATGAACACTAAATTATCCCCACTACTCACCTGATCAGAAAGTGTCTGTGGCGAAGAATACCCGACACGACAGCCCTGGGACATACAAACCAGCTCCGCGCTCAGCTCCAACACATGGGCCAGAGGCAAGTAGCCAATGTATGTGTCCGTCTCTCTGCAAAGACAGGATATTGGATTCAGTGCACAATCACAAAGCCTTTGTGGAAAACAGTATCAAGTAAAATTACCCAAGTCAGGCATTGAAAGGGTCAGTATAATCTAACGAAGGATCAGCAGCGGTCGGCGGAATGCCGCAACTTAAAGGGAACCTGTCAGGTGGAATATGTCAGTCATGAGCAGTTCTGGGTGCATATTGCTAATCCCTGCCTAATCCTCTCTGTATCTAGCAGCATAGATAAAGAGAGCTTTAGAAAAAGTAGTTCCAAAGATCTTTTATGATATGCTAATGAGGCCAGGGAGTAGTCGCAAGGGCGTTAGTTCCTGCGCTCATTCCACCCTCTTAGCATGGCAGCAAGCTAACATGCTATTCAATGCAGCATCACCAGCGGTGACGCACGTACCTGTATCCGCTGTCACTGTTGATCCGAATGTTGGTCACTTCCGGTCATGCACAGTAGGACGTCGGGTGTACACATCCCGGCTTAAGAGGGGTCTAGTGCACATGACTGGGAGTGCCGGGACTTCGGATCAGCGGTTACAGCGGACACAGGTAGGAGCGTCACCACTAGTGATGCTGCATTGAATAGCATGTTAGCGCACCCCTGTGGGCATACTAACATGCTAAGAGAGCGGATTGAGCACAGGAACTAACGCCCTTGGGACTAGTCCCTGGCCTCATTAGCAGATCATAAATGATCGTTAGAAATTCTTTTTCTAAAGATCCCTTTATCCATGCTACTACTAGATACAGGGACAGTCAAGCAGGGATTAGCAATATGTACCCAAAACTGCTCGTGGTGCTGGGTGCATGCATAATACACCTGACAGGTTCCCTTTAAGGATATGCACATCTCCAGAAATCTGCTATAGGAATTAATGGCTACAAACTTTCATTTCACCACAAGTCACTTAGGACAGTGTTTTCCAAGCTCCAGTCCTCAATGCCCGCAACGCATCAGGTTTTCAGGATTACCTTAGTATTACACAAGTGAGAGAACCTCTGGCAACTTCTGATGCCCGATAATAATTCTCTCAAATGTACAATAATAAGGAATCCTGAAAACATGATCTGTTGGCGGCCGTGAAGACTGGAGTGTGGGAACTACTTCTATGGAAGATCATTCAGAAGAGAAATATGGGCTTCAGACCCTGCTGTCAAAACAAACTCACTGACAGATTTCCCCTTAACTCGTTGTGAGTTATCCAAGTAATACATAGAGACTGTAGAAGCAAAACGGTCTAACACTGATGGTGAAACCTTATTCCAAAAATTATTTTTTCCAAAAAATGCATACATTTAAGTTAAATTCATGTCTGTTATACTGTAAGTGTTCCCATCATCAGAACATACCCCAGATTTGGTATCCTCTGCGCCATCCCAGTTATGCCAGCTATTATGTTACTGTGAGAGATCATCACTCCTTTGGGCAGTCCAGTGGACCCGCTGGTGTACATGATGACCGCGATATCGTACGGTAGTGGGGACGGCTGTTGCTTGTTTGCTGTGGAAGAAAACATGGTGACTTATGTAATATTTATGCCAAACACTACTGAAAAAAAATGTAGGGTGTAGTTTGGAGCAAAGGAAACAAATTGTTAGAGATTACACTGAGATCATTGTTGCTGTGCCATGCTGCAGAACACTTTATAGTATAGCCACAAATGTGAGACATCACAATCGACACTGAATCTGGATGAGCAGATGTGTGTATAAAGAGTCTGGAGGAACAGTTGTCAGCTGAGTTGAGCATGCATATGTATTGTATGGGAAGTCTGGAGGACCAATTGACCCTGAGCCGAGCATCCATGTGTATGAGAAGTCTGGAGGAACAGTTGTCAGCCGAGCTGAGCATGCATGTGTAGAAATAGTTGTCAGCTGAGGGTAGCATGCATGTGTATGGGAAGTCTGGACAAACAATTGATGCTAAGCCCAGCGTCCATATGTATGGAAAGTCTGGAGAAACAATTGACGCTGAGCCGAGTAGCCATGTGTATGCGGAGTCTGGAGGCACAGTTGTCAGCATACCTGAGCGTGCATGTGTATGTGTATGAGGAGTCTGGAGGAACCATTGACACTGAGCTGCACATCCATGTGAATTGGGAGTCTAGAGGAACAGTTGTCAGTTCAGCTGAGCGTGCATGTGTATGAGGAGTCTGAAGGAACAATGGTCAGCTGAGCTGAGCATGCATGTGTACGGGAAGTCTGGAGGAACAGTTGTCAGCTGAGCATACATGTGTATGGGTAGTCTGGAGGCACACCTTCTATACTACACAGTCTTTGGTTTTGGGGTGTCTAAATGAACAGTTGTTAGTAGAGTCCGGCCTACTTGTCAGGAGAAATAGTTGTAGCTGATGGTACACGTACAGTATATGGGAAACACAGAGACTGCGGTCAGCCGAGTGTACTTGTGTTTGGGGGCATCAGTAGGCATTTGCATGCTCTATGAAGTGTGTTACCAGTTTGGGTAAGCTAGGCATGTACACATAGAAATATAATACATACAAACAAACAAACAATGAAAAAAAAAACCCCTTTCTAAACCTACTCAAATGCAGAGAACTCCAATCAGTCAACCACAGGAGCCCCAGAAGGGGAGATATGGGGAGCGGTCGGGCTGGGTCCCCACTATACAGTCATTTTTGTTAACGCATTTCTGATTTATTACAGTACTTGTCTAAACTGTGTACTAATATAGAGAATCATTTACACAAATTTTTGCTCCTGATGTAGAAACCAGTTATAAAGACACACGAAGACCAACAAAAGTACAAAACAGGATAAAACCTCATCTGCAGTAAAATAAAAGGATGAGAGCGAGGATCACAATGTCCGCGCGGCATCCGAGGAGCGACCATGTGCTGGAAGTGTGTCAGGCACCAGTTGGTGCTGGGAACGAAAGCCATGAAGGACTCACTGATGTTTGTGTAATCTGTACCAGATGTTTGGGTCCTGAGACTGCAGCATCTGTTCACATGGAAAGAGAATCCCCCATCACCATAATATAGCGGGGGATGGGTGGGATGTACCCAGTTAATCATACATTGGAGTATCCTTTATTTCCCGCTGTGTGTGAGGAAGCCGAGCACTGGGATGTCCTGATGTTTAAATCTTATGACATGAGTGACATGGAATAGACAGAAGGTTGCCCGATACCGGCACATGCACATAGATTATAGAAAAACATGAAGACCGGAATCTCCACATAGACTATGACATCAGGACAAAGGAGAATATCACTGGCTCCACACTAAGGCCTTGGTCACATGGGAAATGATGCATCAGGAGAACATAGAAGATTTCTGCCTAAAGGACACACGTAGGTCCAATATGCAGATATTGTTACACAGTGACAGCAGATCTGATCTCTGCAACATAAAAGTGATGAACTGCTGCATTTCCGATATATAATGAGCATGGCGCGGATCAGAAAATCCGGAGCACGCCTGTCGCTCCAAGGCAGAAATGTCTACAGCATGCGGATAAGATTGTAAAGAACGCTTCAGCAATCTGCACATATAAACCACTCACCCTGCCGGGCCCCCAGGGCCTGCACCGACGCCATACTGTGGACGGTGATGTTGTTGGGGTAGTCGCTGGGGCTGCTATTGCCATCCACAATGATGATATGCCTTAACAAGGGGACTTGGGGAAGGATGTTCTAAAAAAAAACAGAATGAGAGACCATTGCATTAGTAATCATAGTCAATACAGCAGTACTTGGATATTAAAGCCTTACAATCTGGTGCCAATGTCCGACACCAAAATGGTTAATTTCTCCAAGTGCTGTGCTCCATGCTCCACCGGTGAAAGATGAGCACAATAAGGAGCCTAGTGGCACCGAAAATTACTGATGAGGAATGATCCTTAAAGCGGAGACGTGCGCTCTCCTGACATACATACCTGGTGTTCAGATAGGAAGACTAGAGTATATTTTTTTACAAGTTTGCGTCATGCATTTCCTCTGTTATTCCTCCTGGAAATGTGTGAAGATATTGACATTGGCTAGCTACTATTCCCCTATTTAAAAGGTTGTATTCCTACACAGCACTGATAAGACAGTGTTAAGCGTTTGCAAGGAAGTATAGCTACTGTCACACATAACGAGATCGCTAGCGAGATCGCAGCTGAGTCACGGTTTCTGTGACGCAGTAGCGATCTCGTTAGCGATCTCGTTATGTGTGACACCTACCAGCGATCAGGCCCCTGCTGTGAGATCTCTAGTCGTTGCAGAATGGTCCAGGCCATTTTCTTCAAAGGCGATGTCCTGCTGGGCAGGACCTATAGCTGTGTTTGACGCTGTGTGACAGGGTCACAATGACTGCCGAGATCGTTATACAGGTCGCTACTGCGACCTGTATCGTTCCTGCATTGTTGGTAAGATCTGACTGTGTGACATCTCACCAGCGACCTCCCAGCGACTTACCAGCGATCCCTATCAGGTTGCATCGTTTTTGGGATCGCTGGTAAGTCGTTCTGTGTGACTGGGCCTTTTCTCAGGAAATCTGTGGTTTCTTAAAGAGTTATTGCATTAAAATAATAAAAACCTGCTGATTACAGTGGGTCCAATCACTGGGACCTCGCAAATCTTGATATGGGGCTCTGTTCTGCTTCCATTTTTTATCAACGGGACTTCCTAGGAGCGATTGGACCCCCCAGCAAAAAAACAATATCCCCTGTCACATGGATAGAGGATAACTTGTTATTTTGGGAACAACCCCTTCAGCCCTGATCAGAGCTTCCCTGGTAATTTGTATAATTGGGCGGGCAAACAGACTTTATCCTGCGGTAACCTTCTTCACAAAGTAATAAAACCTCTGTAAGAATTATACAACTGGTTAAGATTTATAAAATAGATATCCTCCCCCACCTCTAGCTTTATTTATGGGGTTCCCCATGAGTGGAAACATTTTTTGGAACATGAATTAGTTGTTAATTTATTGACTTTTCCAGGAGGAATGAAAGAGGAACAGCACAATTCAGTATACTATTAAGATTCTCCAGAACGGTTATTCCATGAGAAATGAAATGGTCACTTAGGCCATGTTCACACCCGGCATATTTTTCTGAGTGCATCTTTTTCCTGTGGTCTCAGAAAATGCAGCTTGTGGCCCAAAAAAATGCATGACGTTTTGCCACGTTTTTGTTAATGCGTTTTTTAAAGGAGAAACAAAACATGATTGGATAATTGATAAATAGAATAGAATAGGTGGATAGATAATAGAAAGATAATAGATAATACAAAGAACATATAGAATAGACAAAGAAATAACAGAATACTCTATAGAGGCCTAGCTAGTTTGGTCAGATATTTACATTTTTTTTTGTTAAAAAAAAGGATGTGGGGTCCTTCCATTTTTCAGATCCAGCACAGGAACAGAAGACGCTGCAGGCTGCAACCCTCAGCTGTGTGCTGTACCTTGGCTGGTTATGAACTTGAGGGGATCCCACGCAATTTTTTTTTAAATTTATTTAAAATAGAAATAAAAAAAAAATGACTTGGGGTCCCCCCCCATTTTTTTTTCTTTTTCTTAAACCAGCCAAGGTACAGCAGACAACTGGGGACTGATATTATTAGAGTGGGAAGGGCCATTGTTATTTGGCCCTTTCCAGCCTAACAATAGCAGTCCACAGCCGCCCCAGAAGCGGCACATCCATGAGATGCGCCAATTCTGGCGCTGGGCCGGCTTTTCCCGTTGCCCTGGTGCTGTGGCAATTGGGGTAATATGGGGTTAATAACACCCCACACCTGTTAAGCCCTAGATTAGTAATTGGAGGCATCTATGAGACCCTCCATCACTAATCTGTAAGTGAAAGTAAACACAAACACCCAAAAAATCCTTTATTTGAAAAAAAGACAAAAAAAGCACCCTCTTTCACCACTTTATTAACTCCCCCAAAAACCCCTCCAGGTCGACGTAATCTACACGAGGTCCCACGACGCTTCCAGCTCTGCTACATGTGACAATCACAGCGAGCGGCCATAGAACAAGACTGTTCGCTGTGAGCTCCACGCAGCAACTGAAGTGAGCCGCGCGATAAGCGGTGATGTCACTCAAATTACCTGCGTCCACAGCTGGAGTCCTCCACCTGTGACAGCACATCCCCCGCGTGACTGAAGTGAGCCGCTTGATCAGCAGGACGTCACTCAGGTGATTTGCTGTCACAGATTGAGGCATGCTGTGGCCGCGGCTAACCTGAATTACATCACCGCTGAGCGCGGTCCTCACTTCAGTTGCGACCTGAACTTCACAGCGGGCAGTCTTGCTCTATGACGCTCACTGTGAGATTCAGATATGTAGCAGTGCTGGAAGCGTCATGGGACCTCATGTGGATTAAGTCGGGCCTGGAGGGTTGTGTTGGGGTTAATAAAGTGGTGAAAGAGGGGGACTTAATTGTATTTTATTCCAAATAAAGCATTATTTCGGTGTTTGTGTTTATTTCATTTCACTTAGAGTAGTGATGGAGGGTGTCTCAGGTAGCTGCCTGCCATTAATAATCTGGTACTTTGTAGCAGCTATGGGCTGCCATTAACACCTTATTACCCTGATTGTCACCACATCCGAGCAATCGGGATGAGCCGGGAAAAGTCCCGGGACTGTCGCATCTAATGGATGTGGCAATTCTGGGTGGATGCTAACTGATATTTATAGGCTGGGGGGCTCTCAATAACGTCGGTCTCCCCAGCCTGAGAATACCAGCCCTCAGCTGTGATGCTTTATCTTGGCTGGGTATCAATATTGGGGAGGACTGCACGTCGTTTTTTTTTTTTTTAAATTATTTATTGTACTATATGATATAGACCCGCCCACCAGTGGCTGTGATTGGTTGCAGTCAGACAGCTGTCACTCAGAATGGGGGCGCGTCTGACTGCATCCAATTACAGCCACCGGTGGGCGGGGGAAGCAGTGCATATTCAATGAAGGTAATGAGCGGCTCAGTAAGTGAATGACCGGCCACGAGAGCAGTGTGTCAGCCACACCGGTGATTCGGTAAGTATGAAGCGCTTGCTCCTACCCCTTTGTGCCAGATTCTAGTCCACATTGGCTCAATGGGAACCGGCATCTAGCCAGATACCAGGGATCAATCCCCGCCGACCTCGATTCAGCGGGGGATTGATCCGCCAGTCCTCCGAAACACACGGACAAGACGTAAAAAGAATTGACATGCTGCATATTGGCTGCGTCGTCAAAAATGCAGCCAAAAAAAGATGCACTGTGTGGACAGCAAAATAGAAATCTCATAGACTTTGCTGGGAGAAGGAAACGCATGCATTTAAGTACATCTTTGTGACATTAAAAATGCGCCAAAAACACAGTAAAACATGCAGTGTGCAAACATAGCCTAAAGCAGCCATATCAGGAGAGCAGACAGGGTCCCTTTAAGCCAAGTTTACTATAGAGAAGAACACTTCAAGCCTTTTAACCTAAAACTTATCTAGTTGTTCTCCTACAAGGTTCTGTTTGCACTGGTGAGCTGCCAATATATACATACAGGATACAAGCAGGAGGGTGAGAATATCCTGGCCACAGCGAGAAGACAAATGTGTATATATGGGCTGCCAGAACTGGCAAATGTTCAGCTCCACTGGACACGGATACACAAAGAAGCACCTTCAGGTCTGGGCACTCAGGATACTGAGAGTACTTATGTTTACTTTAATTAAAATGCAGTCATACTGAGCAAAATGGATAATTCAACCCGGAGGCATTAAATAACGCCACCAATATTAAACAGGAAATGAGGCACCACAATTAACTATTTAGGGAGTCTGAAAAGGGGCCATACGTTATCTGCCATCATCCTATGTATTTGGCTTCCTAAAGAAGTAGACCCCACCGAAGTGGTCAACAAATCTGTACTACCCACATATGTAATGTAGAGTAGAGTACTGTACTCTTGGAATAAACCAGTCGGGCTCTGTGCCCACTATACCTTCCCTCCTTCATGACATTCAGTAAAGCTAAAAGGGGAATGTTTATGAGGCGAGCAACCATCTGATTGTGATCCCTCAACTTAAGTCTATGACATGGTATGGAAAGTGAAGATGACACAGCTACAGATATGGAAATCTCAGAGCTAAAATCTGAATAATTGCATTACAGTGCCAGCAATGTCACAAAGCTTTGCCATACAGAGATCTCCAAGCTAAAAGGCCCCTCTATACAGTAGATTACAAATGGTCAAATCCACAGATTCCAGTGGGATCAGCTAATGTTTATGGGGCTTTCTGACTATCATCTGACATTAAATTGGAGGACTTAAAAGGGGTGTTCCCATCTCCAAGATCCTAGACCAATAATAATATTAGCAAATACCTCCAATTAGAAATGTAGTACAGTTCTCCTGATATAGCCATGTGTTACCTCATGTGCAGGGCATTGCAGCTTAGGTATCCAAGGTTACGACCACAAGCAACTAACTGTCACTATATGAGTGGATGTAGCCATGGATACCTAAGCTGCAATACCCTGCACATGAGGTAAGAGACATGGCTATATCAGGAAAATTATACTACATTTCTAATTGGAGGTATTTGCTAATATTATTATTACCCCTACCACATATTGGGGTAGGATCTTGGAGATGGGAATAACCCTTTTTGGATCAGGTGGTTGGAACTGAATCACAGAACCTTTTTTTTTTTGGGCAAGGGCTAAAGACGCCGTCATATTATACTGGCAGTTGCTCTCTTTTAGACAACATGGGTATTTGGCTGAGCCAAGCATTCCTGTATATGGGGAGGTAGAAGTGATCTATGTCAGACCATTGATGGTTTGGTGGACAGCTATCTAATGTGTATGGTGTACCTAAGAGCAAGAGTGCCATTCTAGGAAGCCTTGGTAGTGTCCCTGTGAAATGTCAGCAAATCACTTACTCCTTGCTTAAAAGGCTGCATTGTTTTTCCATCTGTGACACCGATGTCAGCATAGCCTATCAAGGGTAACATCTGCATTTAGCAAAATAATTACCTTCAATTTGGTTTGCAGGAGTTCCTTGCTGGTAATTATGTGGGTGACTTCAGTTTCATTAAGTCCATGGGCAATGGCAGAACCACCAAGTGTTGAATATAAAGTCACAACTGGAAAAAAGCAAAGAAAATACAAATTAATACACTGATGTTTTCTAAAGGCTTGCATGTCACAAACCAAGAAATCTTTTAGGCCGTGTTCCCACAGTTCAAACATGAGATAATATAGACATATTTGGTATGGCACAATATGTTTCAGAAAAAAATGTCATAAATGTTTCATATTACACGTAACTTGCGACCAAGAGTTAATTCAATGTAATGATATGAGCAGACCCAGTCACATCCAGGGGATCCTCGATAATGGCCTCCAAAAGGTAAAAACCCCATTAAGGGCTCATGCGCACGTTGCGTAATTGCGTGCATTTCCACTGCGTCTAGCACTGCAGCGTAAATGCATGCGGCCTGCGTCCCCAGCACAATCTATGAAGATTGTGCATGACACGTGCGCACAATGCTTTTATGAATGCAGCGATTTGGGTACTAAAATTTTGACCCAAATCCATACGTTCATAAAATGAGCATGTCAATTATTCCATGAGCTATGGATGCAGCTCCCACTCTGTCTATGGTGAAATCGGCATTTTTTTGTACAAAAAAACTGCATCCATTACGCACTATATCTGCAGCGATTTGAAGCTCACATGTGCTGTCAGATCGCTGCAGAATATTCAGCAGTTACGTGCGCATGAGCCCTTAGAGTGGACTTTAGGGTCAAAACACCATGTTTTTGGGGTTACTATTAGGTCTTACTGAGAGGATAGTTTTTTAGTTTTTCTGGTATAAATCTTGGGGTTTCCAGGATAATTTTCTAGTCCCATGCTGAGGATAGCCAAGAATTAATGGCACTATCCAGCCCTCCCATGTTTTATTTACAGTATTTTAAAAAACCTTAGGCCACGTGCACACGCTGAGTATTTAGTGAGGTTTTTACCTCAGTATTTATAAGCCGAATCCAGAAGTGTGTAGAAGTGATGACGTGTTTCTGTTAGGCTACTTTCACACTGCGTTTTGCCTTACATTTAGTGGTGCCGTCAGGGCATCTGTCCGAACCGCCCCTCCCGCAGCCCGCAAAGGGTGCTTCAGATGCATGCACCGACAGGGCCATTGACTGTAATGGAGCAGACTAAGTTAGCGTGTGCTCTGTTTTGTACCATTTTCAGGCTCATACGTTTTCTGTAGGCGTACACCAAAATGTAGTTGACTACGTTCGGGTGTCCGTCTGCAGGAAACGTATGTGCCCGAAAATAGTACAAAACAGAGAACACGCTAACGTAGTCTGCTCCATTACAGTCAATAGCCCTGTTGGCGTATGGGTCCGAAACACGCTTTGCGGGGTGGGGGAGGGGCGGTTCAGACGGATGCCCCGGCGGGACCAATAAACGTAAGGCAAAACGCAGTGTGAAAAGGGGACTTATACTTTTCCTCTAATTGCTCCACTCCTGGTTTTGGCTACAAAAACTGAGGTAAAAAAACTCACCAAACACCCAATGTGTAAACGTGGCCTTAGGCCGGAGTCACACTTGCTAGTAACTCGCGCGAGTCTTGCATCGCATCACCCGGCACAGCCGCACACTCTCTGGAGGGGAGCATCTCAGCTGCATAGAGATACATGCAACCGACCCACTCCTGTCAGGAGAATGTGTGGCTGTGCCGGGTGATGCGATGCGATGCGAGACTCGCGCGAGTTACTAGCGTGACTCTGGCCTTACAAATACTAAAAGGTAAAAATCTCATGAAATACTCAATGTGTTGCAACTGAAAGAGGTAATACTTACCTCACAGATTCCCCCGCCGTCCATGCTCCACTGCTTTCCAGGTCCCCTGTCAATCTTTGACGTTTTTATAAGTTTACATACCATGATTTTCAACGGGTTAAGTGTTGACTGAATGTGGAGGTTCATTCAACTTTTTATGATAAGTGTCATTGTTATGAGCTGGCATATATCGGAGAAGGAAAAAAATGAATAAAAATGGAAATTCCAAAAGATCTATGGTTGAGTAGAAAGGCTCCTAATTTTTATTTCCAATCTGGTCAAATCCATTAGAAAGTGTTCTATTTTAACCTTTTCTTGTAAAACCTTGGGAATGGGGCGTCAGGCCATGGGCTGAGCACTGTACTGGAACATATTTAAGCTAATGCAGACCAGCTGCTTGAATTTCCAAGCATGGAGGAAAAGCTGAAGGCCCTCTATGCGCCCTTTCACCAATTGAATGCAGAACTGTTTTGAGTCTGTTCTTTCTCCCCCACAGAGAGGAAGACACAAGGGGACAGCAGCTGCACTTCTGCCTGGGAGCTACAGATTGGTGTGGGAGAGAGTGAAATGGCAGAAGTACACACAGTCCTTTCCTATACTGCGGGAAGTGATGTAATAAGCCTCAGCTATAGGTTTTCAGTGGAAAAATTACCCCGTTTGGGGCTAGGACTGCCGTGGTCTGTACAAGTAAGGCCGAGTTCACATCTACATAAAAATGTCTGTTTTTCTATTGTGTCACAGGAGTAAAAGAAAGCTAAACTAAGCTAATGCCCTGTGTGCATGGTGCAGTTTTTGATTCGTTTTTGGTGTAGTTTATTGCCCACAAGTGCAAGACTATCCTTATCCCATCAAAATCTATGAGAAATCAGAAATGTTGATTCTTTTTTCCTTGCAGTTTTTGGTGCATAAAAAAAGAAAGCATCATGTCAATTGTTGGTCTATTGTTTCCTGCGATTTTTTTTTTAGCCCTTACTGCCATTTAATTCACTAAAAAAAACTGCACGTAAAACTTGTACGTTTTTGGTGCGTTTTCGGCCACAAGGTGCATTTTTTGGTGAAGAAAATTTCTGCAGCGTGTGCATATACCCTAAAGCGGTTAACGATTGCATCACGATGAGCATTGATGGCGGACGGTGAATGTGGTTCTTCGGGTTTTGCATTCAGCAACTATTTTCTTCAATGAATCTTGCATAATTGCTGGAGTCTCCAGTGCATATTGTGAGGTAGCGACCACCAATGTGGTAAATGGTCGCTATGTGTCGCAATGGAGAAGGTCCCTGCGATATTAAAGTGAAGAAGTTGCTATGGGACTTGTAGTTCCACAAAGGCTTGGTTCTGCATATAAGGGTCAGGTTCCCTTTAACAATGCCAGTATGCTGTGCAGGTCTGAAAACACAAACCTCCACCTGTGGGTGTGTCCAGGCTGATTTAGGAGACTGTCAGTGTGTGTGGAGCAGCCCTGCATGATGAGCAGCCTCAGGCAGGTAAAGAGGCTGCTATTCTCAGAGAGGTTGGAGCCTCTGGAAGGAAACTGCCCAAGGAAGCGTGGGTTGCCTTCAACCTTCTGGAACTGAGTGTGTGGAGGCTGAGGGAGCTCCACTCTGACACTTGTAGTGTCCAAACCTGAGCGGGCGGTCCGCTACAAAGACTGACCAGAAATCCGTGTCTCGTGGGGAGACAGCCATACCTTCACTATGGACATTAAATGGACTTGAAGCCCACGGTATGTGAAGGTGTTTTGTTTACCTTTTCCTTTAAGCCAGGAGAGGCTTCATTGTGTTTTGGAAGAGCAGTTTATCTTGGTAACTAATAAACTGCTGCATTTTTGAGAGAGACTGTGTTGCCTGTGTATGCCTAAGCTACCCTGCATCGCTGCAAGCGAGTAAAACCCCCAGGTTGCGGTAAGCAACGTTTACAATATGTGAAGAGAACCTACAAAAGCCTTAAGGGTGCTTTACGCGCTGCGACATCGGTAGCGATTGCTAGCGATGTCGTGCACAAAAGCACCCGCCCCCGTCGTACCTGCGATATGTGGTGATCGCTGCCGTAGCGAACAATATCGCTACGGCAGCGTCACACGCACATACCTGCTTAGCGACGTCGCTGGAGACACCGAACAATCTCTCCTTTAAGGGGGCGGTTCGGTTCGGCCTCACAGCGGCGCCACTAAGCGGCCGCCCAATAACAGGAGAGGCAGAGATGAGCGGCCGGAACATGCCGCCCACCTCCTTCCTTCCTCATTGTCGGTGGACGCAGGTAAGGAGAGGTTAGTCGTTCCTGCGGTGTCACACACAGCGATGTGTGGTGCTGCAGGAACAAGGAATAACCAGCGGCATGCACCACCAACGATATTATGAAAAGGAGCGGCGGGTCAACGATTTTTGACGTTTTTGCGATCGTTGATAGTCGCTCCTAGGTGTCACACGCTGCGATGACGCCAACGACGCCGGATGTGCGTCACTAACTACGTGACCCCGATGATATATCGTTAGCGATGTCGCAGCGTGTAAAGTACCCTTTAGGATGATCGCATGTATCTTTATGGCTCCCAGTTCACAGTGTACAGTTAGCGGAGGCAGACTCAAGCACTGTGTGATAGCACTGGAAACATCTTCACAGAACTTGAGACTTTCTTTTACTTAGGACAAATATTAGGTGCCCCATGCACAATGGATAGCTCATGGCCAAACGATAGTACCACATGTTCAGTACCACATGTTCAGATCCCCCCACATCAAAAATCGGGGAAGAATTGGGGGCCCCTATATAAACACTGTATTTTTCGGACTCTAAGACACACTTTTTTCCCCCCAAATGTTGGGGGAAAGTGAGGGGTGAATCTTATAGTCTGAATGTAGGGCATGGCTGCGGGAAATGAGGGTGCTGCGGTGGAGCAGGTCATCGGCAGCATGCACAAGCTGTAGCAGCGCCTACCGTGACCCCGTGGGCCTGCTCATTTCATATGCATGCATCCTCCCGCCCATCATCTCTCAGCGCTAAAGCCGGCGCTGACAGGTGGGTGGGGAATGCGCGCATAATTAGCAGCTGGCCCAAGTGATCACCCCTGGCAACTACAGCCTGGAGTGATCATGTGTGGCTATATTCACTTCCACCTACGTATTATTATCAGCACGGGGGGCAGTGAATAAGTACGGTATGCTTGCTCACCAGTCCCTGCAGCAATGCGATGTCCACCTGTCTGCCTGCCCGCTGATGTGTGTGGAGAGTGGTGCGCACAGCAATGACGTCATCCCTGTGCGCACCGCTCTCCACACACATCAGCGGGCAGGCAGACAGGAGAACATTGCAGTGCTGCAGAGAATGGTGACTGGCTTCACACAGGTCAGCGGCACTGCTGCTAGCACAAACAGGAGGATGAGCGATGCTGCTGGAGCGAGGAAAGGAGAGTATAAACGTTTATATTTTGTGTGTCACAGGATGCAGGCCATATACCAGGATGGGGGTATATAGCTGGATGGGGGTATATATCAGGATGAGGGACATATATACAAGGATGGGGATCATATACAAGGCAGGATGATCATTACCAGGATGGGGTACCTTAGTAGAGAATTTGGGGACATTACCCCCATAACCGTGTCAGCAACAGATAGATAGATTTTTTGCTTAAAATTTTATTTTCCTATTTTCCTTCTCTGAAAGCAGGGAGCGTCTTATGGTCCGGTGCATCTTATAGTTCGAAAAATACGGTCCATTAGACTGTTGGCCCAACCCATCAATATTTGAGAGTTCGACTGCCGTTAGTCTCATGTGTTTGAGGCCAAGGCCATTCAATTGTAGCAAAAAACTGTCACAAGTCAATAAAAAAACCTAGGGCACATTACTTCCCTGCTAAGCCATATGCGCATTTGTGCAAAAAGTGTGTGAATTGTGGTGCACAAGGTTTTTTGGGCGTGGCTGCTATGTCTGAGAAGCTTTGTGTCAACACTTTAGGTAAAGTCTGGCAACAGAAAAACCCAACAAACAACACAGAACCACCGCCTTAGTAAGTGGGCCAGTGAATTTCAACAGGGCTTAGACAACCTCCTCATGGAACAGTTCTTAGCTGCCTGGGATACAGGAACGAAGGCCACAATGGTTTTATGTCTTTACCCGCTGTTCAATACCTACAAGCGTCACTTGTTAATAGTGTGAGCACTTGTATTAATTAATAGCTGCCATGTTTATGTGGTTCTTTGGAGCAAGCTAGCATGGGGCCAAACCACATGGAAAAGTAGTATTGATGGGTCATGAATTCACATTTGAAGCTTGATGCATTAGCAGACTTAAAGTGTTATTCCCATCTCCAAGATCCTATCCTAATATGTAGAAGATTTAATAATAATAATATTAGCAAATACCTCCAATTAGAAATGTAGTATAGTTCTCTGACTCACTACATCGCTTACCGTACCTTGTTTTCAGGGCATTGCAGGACCTTAGGTATCCATGGTTATGACCATTAACAACTTACTGAGTATATGCGTGGTCCGGAACAGGAGATCGAGGAAAGCTGAACACGCCCAACAATGTGAGTCACCAGGCATCCATAGAGTGCTGCGATGGAAAAGTCCGCCAGGTGGACTGGAATACAGGAAAAAGAGGATCGGCACTTCCAAAAAATGTTAAAAAATTCTTGTTTATTTCCACATCAGTAATAAACAAGACATTTTTTAACAGATTTTTGGATGTGCCAATCCTCTTTTTCCTATATGCGTGATCGTATCAATAAATAAATAAGGTCCTGCAATGCCCTGAACATGAGGTAAGCAACATTGTTAATCAGGAGAACTATACTATCTTTTCTAATTGGAGGTATTTGCTATTATTATTATTACTACTACACCTACTACATATTAGGATAGGATCATGAAGATGTGACTAACCCTTTACGGGCAGTGGCTTTGCTGCCTTTGTTTTTCCTTTATGTATAAAATAGTGAGCCACCTGAAGAACGGTCAGATCACTTCTTTTAACAGTTTCCCAGCTTTGGAAACCTGAAGAAGTTAAAAGAAGCTGAAATACTGAGCAAGTCTTTTACACTGCAATGTTTATGTCCATTCTTTAGCATTTCAGATGCAAGTTTTTCAGTTAACGGAGCGGAGACACCTAAAACAAAATGTTGTATGGCCATACCCTAAACCAGCAATCAAATCAGAGCAAGAAGTGATCAGCCATGGGAAAACGGATTATGGATGACCCCGTGGCCTCCTCCTTTCAATGATTTATGAGTTCTGATTAATTAAAACCTTTCAACGTTGGGAGATGTGCCATCACTTCATCAGAAGATGTGAAGAACATAAATGAATTAAAAAAATATGAGTTGATGACGTTTCCAGAGGTTTTTTTAGAAACTTGATATAAAACTGAAGTGCCTATGACGAGGACGACTTGTACACTAATCTGAAAAGTTACATACACGACGTGGAGGACGTGGAGAAAAGTATTTTAGTACAGTGAAGAAGAGCGCGCCCTGAGCAGATCTTATAGACTACAGTAAGGGCTCGTGTACATGACAGATTTTCGGTCTGAGTACTATGCGTCAAAAAGGGATCGCAATCAGACTGATATTAATCATAAGGCAGTGCACATGTCCAATTTTTTCCTCGGACTGAGTGATCAAAAAAAAAAAAAAAGAAACCGCAGTATGTACAATTTGCCTCTGAGAATCGGATTGCACATGGCCAGACAAGTCTATAGGGGGCTTTACACGCTGCGACACTGCTACCGATATATCGTCGGGGTCACAGTGTTTGTGACGCACATCCGGCGTCGTTAGCGACATCGCAGCGTGTGACATGTACGAGCGACCTTCTACGATTGCAAAAGTGGTAAAAATCGTTGGTGTTTGAGAGGTCGTCCAAAAACCAAATATCGATGTCTGGTGAGTAGCGATGTTGTTCGTCGTTCCTGCAGCTCCACACATCGCTATGTGTGACACCGCAGGAGCGACGAACATCTCCTTACCTGCCTCCACCGGCAATGCGGAAGGAAGGAGGTGGGCTGGATGTTACGTCCCACTCATCTCCTCCCCTCCGCTTCTATTGGCCGGCCGCTTAGTGACGCCGCAGTGACGTTGCTATGACGCCGAACGCACCTCCCCCTTGAGGGAGGGATTGTTCGGCGATCACAGCGATGTCGCTGACAAGGTATGTGCATGTGACGTAGCGATAATGTTTGCTACGGCAGCGATCACCCCATATCGCACATACGACGGGGGCAGGTGCCATGGCTCGCAACATCGCTAGCAATAGATAGCAATGTCACAGCGTGTAAAGCACCCTACCCTAAGGCCTTGTGCGCACTAGGTGTTTTTGCCGCGTTTTTAGCGGCGTTTTTTACCGCCTTTTTGGGCTGAAAACGCAGTGACATTGCTTCCCCAGCAATGTCTATGGGTTTTCATAAGTGCTGTCCGCACACAGCGTTTTTTTGTAGCTGCGTTTTTGTGGTGACCACAAAAATGCAGCATGTCAATTATTTCTGCGTTTTTCACTGCGTTTTTCACCCATTGAGTTCAATGAATGTTCAACAACGCAATGAAAAACGCATATAGCCGCGTTTCTATGACTAAAAACGCAGCTATAAACGCAAGGGGTGGGCACTACAGTGACGTGTACAGGAAGAGGATTCCTTCTGTTGGTAAACACAGAAGCATGAATCCTCCCGGTACAGTCACCGCTGCGTCCACCTCCCGTCCTGTGCATGTCAGCTCCGTGCGGCGCCATGTCTGGGCGGGAGGTGGAGGCAGCGGCGAAAACAAAAGTGAACACTAGAAAAAAAAAAATGTCATATATACTCACCTGTTTGCAGGGTCCCGGTGCCATGCCCGCTCCCAGCTCCTGTCCCGGTACCGCCGCTCTGGCTGTGTGCAGTCTCCCCAGGGCAGGACCTTGCTTGCAGGACCTGGCGGTGGATCACCTGATGCAGTCACCTGACGCATCAGCTGATCGTAGTCTCGCCGGCTTTTTCGCGCCCGGCCGGCTATCAGCTGATCCTGCCGTCAGGAGACTTCATCAGCTGATTACCGGCAGCTCCTGCAGCGATCGGACGGGATCAGACTCCTGTCCAATCGATCGCTCCAGGAGCTGCCGGTAATCAGCACAGCACATAAGTGAGTATTTGTGAGTATTATTTTTTTTTTTTCTACTGATGCATCAGCTGATTGTATAACCGGCTTTTATACAATCAGCTGATGTGTGATGTGATTCAGGCACTTGATCCTGACACATCATCTGATCGCTTTGCCTTCCAGCAAACCGATCAGATGATATTGGATCCGGATTGGACGGCGCGGGACCCTGACCCAGGATTACTGCGGAGGGGGGTTCTTTATTTCAATAAAGATGGAGTCACTAATTGTGTTGTGTTTTATTTCTAATAAAAATATTTTTCTGTGTGTTGTTGTTTTGTTTTTTTTTATCATTACTAGAAATTCATGGTGGCCATGTCTAATATTGGCGTGACACCATGAATTTCGGGCTTAGGGCCAGCTGATAATATACAGCTAGCCCTAACTCCATTATTACCTAGCTAGCCACCCGGCATCAGGGCACCTGGAAGAGTTGGATACAGCGCCAGGAGATGGCGCTTCTATGAAAGCGCCATTTTCTGGGGTGGCTGCGGACTGCAATTCGCAGTGGGGGTGCCCAGAAATCTTGGGCACCCTGCACTGTGGATTCCAATCCCCAGCTGCCTAGTTGTACCCGGCTGGACTCAAAAATTAGGCGAAGCCCACGTCATTTTTTTTTTTTAATTATTTCATGAAATTCATGAAATAATTAAAAAAAAGGGCTTCTCTATATTTTTGGTTCCCAGCCGGGTACAAATAGGTAGCTGGGGGTTGGGGGCAGCCCGTACCTGCCTGCTGTACCCGGCTATCATACAAAAATATGGCGAAGCCTGTGTCATTTTTTTTTTCTTTTTGGGCAAAAAACTGCATATAGTCCTGGATGGAGGATGCTGAGCCTTGTAGTTCTGCAGCTGCTGTCTGCTCTCCTGCATACACTAGTTCTGCAGCTGTCTGCTCTCCTGCATACAATGAACATTTTGAAGAAGGAAATGACATCAGACTTTTTTTTTTTTTCATCAACAATCTTTAATGGCATTGTGCACTGATTAAAAACGCAGTGAACAAAAACGCAGCAAAAAAAACGCACCAAATCGCGGCAAAAACGCATGCGTTTTTGCCGCGTTTTTTAGCCGCGGGTGCGTTTTTTGGGACAAAAACGCACATAAAAACGCAGCGTGAAAAAAAAGCCTAGTGCGCACATACCCTTATGGGTCCGTGAAAGAAATCGTACTAGACTCGGATGACACGCTGTCTGATTTTCACTGGACTGACAGAATGGAGACAAGCAGATCCCACTCTGATCGGAGTCTGATTAGTATAAATCACACTGCTTCTATTGGATGGAGAAGATCCGATCATGTGAACCCGGTCTAATAGCGTGCATATTACATTGTATGGATCCTACATGTTTAAAGCTACAAACATATCAGCATTATCCAAATCCATCAATCACTCCTACAGCCGTGCACACTTCACTTCTATTTATTTCCATGTCCATTACAAGAAGTCTAATAAGTTGAGGGCCAAAGGCAAACGCACACGTATGGAGCTTCCCCTGCCTCTTCCTTCTGAACTAGTGAGACCAGCGAGTGGCCGGGACGGTTCCCACAAGATGTCTTCACTCATTGCAGTGACCCGTCTTACATAAACACTGAGCGGCAGGGAAAGCCTGCATCTATGGCTCAGCGTCCTGCACCCTTCACACTCCGGACTCTTCCCATAAACTGATGACTGACTGCTTTTGTAAAACTGATTACCAGACCAGACCTTACAATATTTCTAGATTAATGCTGGTACTTTTAGTTCTCCAGCAGTAAAGACTCCATGCAATGCTCACTGACATACAGATATATTCCCAGATATGTTGTGTTGCTTGTTTATCGATGGGCACTAATGTCATCCTGTAGCCTGCTAGAAACCAATACAGACCATCCTGAAAAAAAAACAAAAACAGAAAGAAAACCTTTTAAAAGGGACTCTGTCAGCAGGTTTCTGCAACGTAATCTGAAGACAGCATACTGCAAAAAAGGCCCCTTTACACACTGCAACATCGCTAGCGATATCGCTGTAACGTCACCGGTTTTGTGACGTAATTGCGACCTCCCCAGCGACATTGCAGTGTGTGACACGCATCAGCGACCTGGCCCCCGCTGTGAGGTCGCTGATCCCTACAAGTCGTTCAGGACCATTCTTTGGTCCTTTGTTTCCCGCTGCGCAGCATGCATCGGTGTGTTTGACGCCGTTACAACGACATAGTTAACAACCCAGCCCATGGGCGTGCTAGCGTTCCCTTTCCAGCGAGGTCGTTTTGCAGGTCCGTATCGCTGCTGCGTCATTGGCCAGATCTACCTGTTTGACAGCTCACCAGCGACTGTTAGAGCCTTTCCAGCGATCCAGGCCAGGTCGGGATCGCTGGTGGGATCGCTAGAAAGTCTCAGTGTGTAAAGGGGCCTTTAAAAACAGAGACTTCAGCCATGCATCTGTTATCTCACAGTCATTTTGTTTACTTGCAATGTAAGTTTAAGCTTCTTATCTTTATCATTAGTGGGTCTCAGCAGAAGTTGTCAGATTCTGCCCCCTTCGCTGATTAGCAGCTTCTGTCTATGGAAATGTACACTGAAAGCCTGGTGTGGGCGGGCCCATTCTCCCAGCACCGCTACATACAAAATCTAAAATCTTTCACTGTGTCAGAATGGCTGCACACAGAAATCTAAGTGATACATCATTGAATTCAGGGCCTCTATCTACATCATGCTGCTCTCAGAGGAGGTAGTAAAAAACCTGCTGACAGATTCCCTTTAATTCTAAAGGAACAAATTCAGATAAGATTTTTTTTTTATAAATTACTATTTTTTTTAATACTTAAAGAAGTGTATACTTTAATACTGTCAGAAATGTATACACCCTCAAACTATTTATATATCTGTGTAGCCCTTTAAAGAAAATATGTAAGCAGATTTTTGCAATGTAATCTGAACCACCATCATGTAGGAGCAGAGACCCTGATTACAATGATGTGTCACTTACTGGCCTGTATTTTGCGGTGTCAATACAATCCTTGAAAGAATATACATAAGGTCAATGACATGGCCTGCAAATAGTCCGTATCTCAATCCAATTGAAAATCTTTGGTGGAAGTTGAAGAAAATGGTCCATGACAAGGCTCTAACCTGCAAAGCTGATCTGGCAACAGCAATCAGAGAATGTTGGAGCCAGATTGATGAAGAGTCCATGCCTCAGACACTGCAAGCTGTTATAAAAGCCAGAGGAGGTGCAACAAAAAAAGAGAATTTTGTTTACTTACCGTAAATTCTTTTTCTTATAGTTCCGTCTTGGGAGACCCAGACCTTGGGTGTTTAGCTTCTGCCTCCGGAGGACACACAAAGTACTACACCTAAAAGTGTAGCTCCTCCCTCTGAGCCTATACACCCCCTGGTGAGCCAGTCACAGCCAGTTTAGTGCAAAAGCTGAAGGAGAATAGCCACCCACAAGTAGAACAGAGCAAGAGCCGGAACAACCGGAGACTCTGTCCACGACAACAGCCGGTGAAAACACGCGGAACAAGGAAATTGCCAACAGGCAACAGGGAGGGTGCTGGGTCTCCCAAGACGGAACTATAAGAAAAATAATTTACGGTAAGTAAACAAAATTGTCTTTTTCTTTATCGTTCCTTTGGGAGACCCAGACCTTGGGACGTTCCAAAGCAGTCCCTGGGTGGGAAATAAACAGAAAAACTAAGAAGTAGGCAAAACCTAACTTCACAAATGGGCGACCGCCGCCTGAAGGATGCGTCTGCCCAAGCTCGCATCTGCCGAAGCATGAGCATGCACTTGGTAGTGCTTCGAGAAGGTATGCAGGCTAGCCCAAGTGGCAGCCTGACAGACTTGTTGAGCCGTAGCCTGGTGCCTAAAAGCCCAAGAGGCACCGACAGCTCTGGTCGAGTGTGCTTTGATCCCCGGCGGGGGAGGCGCCTGCGTACTCTGGTAGGCGTCCGAAATGGTCGACCTAATCCAACGGGCTAAGGTCGGCTTAGAAGCAGGGAGGCCCTTGCGCCGACCTGTGGTTAGCAAAAAAAGAGAGGTGCACCGCCTAAGCGCAGCGGTGCGAGACACATAGATCCGGAGAGCACGCACCAGATCTAGAGTATGTAGAGCTTTTTCAAAGCGATGAACAGGGGCCGGACAGAAGGAAGGTAAGGTAATGTCCTGGTTAAGGTGGAAGGGAGAGACCACCTTAGGAAGAAAGTCCGGAGTCGGACGGAGAACCACCTTGTCTTGATGAAAGACTAAAAAAGGTGACTCCGAGGAGAGCGCAGCCAAATCAGAGACTCTGCTGAGAGAAGTTATGGCAACCAGAAAGGCCACTTTCTGTGAAAGACGGTACAAAGAAACCTCCCTAAGAGGCTCAAAAGGGGGTTTCTGCAAGACCGTGAGAACCAAGTTAAGGTCCCAGGGGTCCAAGGGCCGCCGGTAAGGCGGAATGATGTGAGACGCGCCCTGCATGAAGGTGCGGACCTGAGCCAGCCGAGCGAGACGCCGCTGGAACAGAATTGACAGAGCCGAAACTTGTCCCTTGAGAGAGTTGAGGGACAGTCCTAGCTGCAGACCGGACTGTAGAAAAGACAGAAGGGTCGGCAAGGAGAAAGGCCAAGGAGGATGGCCGGTAGAGCGACACCAGGACAGGAAAATTTTCCAAGTCCTGTGATAGATCTTAGCGGAGGAAGACTTACGGGCCCGAGTCATAGTGGAGATGACTTCAGGGGGAATACCAGAACAGAAGCCGTCAAAATCCAGGAATCAAGAGCCACGCCGTCAATTTGAGGGCCGCAGAATTCGGGCGGAAAAACGGACCTTGCGAGAGTAGGTCTGGACGGTCCGGGAGATGCCACGGCATCTCTACGGACAGTTGGAGCAGGTCCGGATACCAAGCTCGCCTGGGCCAGTCCGGTGCAATGAGGATGACTCGACGACCCTCCATTCTGATCTTGCGCAGGACTCTGGGCAAGAGAGCTAGAGGGGGAAACACGTAGGACAGACGAAACTGGGACCAGTCCTGAACCAGAGCGTCCGCGGCGAAGGCCTGAGGATCGTGGGAGCGAGCCACATAAACAGGAACTTTGTTGTTGTGACGGGATGCCATTAGGTCCACGTCCGGAGTGCCCCATTTGCGGCAGATCGCCTTAAATACTGCCGGGTGCAGGGACCACTCGCCACCGTCCACGCTTTGACGGCTGAGATAATCTGCCTCCCAGTTGTCCACGCCTGGGATGTGGACTGCGGATATGGTGGACCTGGAGTCCTCCGCCCATTGAAGAATGCGTTGTACCTCCATCATTGCCAGGCGGCTGCGTGTCCCGCCTTGATGGTTGATGTAGGCAACCGCTGTAGCGTTGTCTGACTGGACTCGAATGTGCCTGCCCGCCAGCAGGTGGTGAAATGCTAGGAGAGCTAGAAGCACGGCTCTGGTTTCCAGCACGTTGATTGAAAAGGCTGACTCGGACGGAGTCCAAGTGCCCTGTGCTCTGTGGTGGAGACATACCGCTCCCCAGCCGGATAGACTGGCATCCGTGGTGAGAATCACCCAGGACGGGTCCAGGAAGGAGCGCCCTTGGGACAGGGAGAGGGGCCGAAGCCACCACTGAAGAGAGCTCTTGGTTCGTGGCGACAGAGCCACTGACTTGTGTAAGGAGGAAGACCGCTTGTCCCAACAGCGGAGAATGTCCAGCTGCAGGGGGCGCAGATGGAACTGGGCAAAGGGAACAGCCTCCATGGACGCCACCATTTGACCCAGCACCTGCATCAGACGCCTGAGGGTATAACGGCGGGGCCTCAGGAGAGAGCGCACCGCCAACTGGAGTGACAGCTGTTTGTCTAAGGGCAACTTCACAAGTGCCGGCAGAGTCTCGAACTGCATCCCTAGGTACGTGAGACTCTGCGTCGGAGTCAGAGTGGATTTGGGAAGATTGACAAGCCACCCGAATTGGGCTAGAGTGGCGAGAGTGAGCGAGACACTCCGCTGACAGTCTGCGCTGGATGGAGCCTTGACTAGAAGGTCATCCAGGTAAGGGAGCACTGCCAACCCCTGGAGGTGCAGAACCGCAATCACTGCTGCCATGACCGAGGGGCCGTGGCTAACCCGAAGGGGAGAGCCACGAATTGGAAATGATCTTCTCCTATTGCAAAGCGTAGCCAACGCTGGTGTGAAACTGCAATTGGCACATGTAGATAGGCATCTCTGATGTCGATGGACGCCAGGAAATCCCCTTGGGTCATTGAGGCAATGACTGATCGCAGAGACTCCATGCGAAAGTGCCGCACCGAACATGTTTGTTGAGAAGCTTGAGATCCAGGATGGGCCGTAAGGTACCGTCCTTTTTGGGAACTAGGAAGAGGTTTGAGTAAAAACCTCTGAACCGTTCCCGGGCGGGAACTGGTACAATTACTCCGTTGGCCTGCAAGGCTGCCACGGCCTGTGAGAAGGCGGCGGCCTTGCAGCAGGGGGGAGTTGAGAGAAAAAATCTGTTTGGCGGGCTGGAATAGAATTCTATCCTGTAGCCGTGAGAGATGATATCGGAGACTTGTTGAAACCAAGCGTCGCCAAAGTGGGAGAGCCTGCCACCGACTAAGGACGTTGCTGGAGCGGGCAGAGAGTCACGAGGAGGCTGCCTTAGTGGCAGGACCTCCTGCGGTCTTCTGTGGACGCGCTCTTGAGCGCCAGTTGGATTTCTGGTCCTTAGCTGAGTTAGCGGACGAGGCGGAGGGCTTAGAGGACGACCAGTTGGAGGAACGAAAGGAGCGAAACCTCGACTGATTCCTACCCTGGGCAGGTTTCCTGGTCTTGGTTTGTGGCATGGAAGTACTCTTCCCGCCAGTAGCCTCTTTAATAATTTCATCCAGCTGTTCACCGAACAGCCGGGAACCAGCAAAAGGGAGCCCAGCAAGGTACTTCTTTGAAGAAGCATCTGCCTTCCACTCTCGAAGCCACAAGATCCTGCGGATAACGAGGGAATTAGCCGAAGCCACCGCAGTGCGGTGAGAAGCCTCTAGCATGGCAGACATGGCATAAGAAGAAAAAGCTGAAGCTTGAGAAGTTAAGGCAACCATCTCGGGCATAGATTCCCTGGTGAGGTAATGCATCTCCTCTAGAGAAGCAGAGATGGCTTTGAGGGCCCACACTGCTGCAAAAGTTGGGGAAAACGCGGCCTCCGCCGCTTCATACACTGATTTGGCCAGAAGGTCAATCTGACGGTCAGTGGCATCCCTAAGGGAAGTGCCATTAGCCACCGACACAACGGTCCGGGCTGAGAGCCTAGACACCGGAGGGTCTACCTTTGGGGAGTGAGCCCACTCCTTGACCACCTCAGGTGGAAAGGGAAAATGGTCATCAGAACCACGCTTTGGGAAGCGTTTGTCAGGACAGGCCCTGGGTTTGGTCACAGCGGTCTGAAAACTGGAGTGGTTAAAGAACACACTCTTTACTCTCTTAGTCGAGGTAAACTGGTGCTTTTCCGCCAGAGAGGGTTGCTCCTCTGATACTGGCGGAGTGAGATCCAATACAGAATTAATGGAAGCAATCAAGTCACTAAGTTCTGAGTCACCCTCGGAAAGATCAATTGGGTACATGGAGTTAGCCTCCGAGCCCCCTGTAAAGGCATCCTCCTCATCCTGCGAGTCCTCAGCCCTTGAATCAGAGCTGCGGGATGAGGAGGGAGAGGAAACCCTGCGGCGCCTCTTAGGAGGACGGGGTCTGTGCCCTGATGATGAATCCTCTGTGAGCTCCAGTGGACGGAGGTCAGAGGATAGGGATCCTAAAGGACCCTTAGCAAGAGCATTAGAGGCACCCTGTGAAGGGGGCTGATGCATATTCATCAAAGTCCTGGACAGAAGTCCCATGGACTCAGAAAATGACTGGGAGATAGACCTAGAGAAGGACTCTACCCAGGCCGGGGGTTCAGCCACAGGTGCAGAAGCAGCCTGAGAGACCACTGGGGGTGAGACTCCAGGCTGTGTCACCTCCAAGTTAGAGCAGACATCACAATGTGGATAGGTGCTCGGTTCAGGCAGCAGGAGCTTACATGCAGCGCATGCAGTATAAAGCTTTGGAGCCTTGCTCCTTGTGTGAGACATGCTGCTGGAGTGGGGAAAACAGCTTCTACAAAGAGAATGAACCCCAGGGAGTATATTCAGAGGTCCACAACCAGAGACCGGCTGTGGCTTACCAGACCGCTGGAAGCGGTGTTGTGTGCCCTCCAGATCCCGAAGCCCGGACCCCCCATGCACAGCACCTCAGCAGGGATGCAGAGTGCAGGATGGCCCAGCGCAGAGTGAACCCTGTCCAAGAAAATGGCCGCCGTAGCGGAGAGGGGGCGGGACAGGGGGCGTCCCTGTAGGAAAGCGGGATCTGGAGGGCCATAGAGGCCTGCAGGGGGGGGAGTCACGCACAAGCAGTGGGGAGTGTCCCTCCCCTGTGCAGGACGGCCGCTGGGAGGAGCCGTGCCTGTCCCTCTGCATGAGTGACATGCGAGGGCAGGTAACAAAAACTAGGCCTCCGGCGAAGCCGGGGCCTAAATTTGAGCAGCGAGGCCGACGCGCAGGCACCATCGGCCCGGTTCTCGGGCGAAAAGCCAGAGGACCCGCCGGAAATGCCAAAACAAATACAGCAAACACACTCTCCCCACACAATAAAGGACAGGGACCCCCAACATATGAACGTCTCAGGTACTTAGCTGCTGAGACGCAGGGCCAGGTCCCTGGGGATGAGTGCTCCGGTCCAGCAGGGTCCTCAAGGGGCTGTGGACGGAGACCGGTCTCCTGCCAGGCATGGAGACCGCGCTGGCTCCCACTTCAATCCAGAGCCCAGGAGGGATGGTGAAGGAACACGGCATGTAAGGCTCCAGCCTTGGAAATCAACCTTACAACACCGCCGACACAGTGGGGTGAGAAGGGATATGCCGGGAGTCCAGACGTGGACCCGCACTTCTTCAATCTTTTTCCAAAAAAAAAGAAAAAAAAAATCATATGAGAATGCATGTGTGGATGTATCCTCCTGAACACAAAGCGATAAACTGGCTGTGACTGGCTCACCAGGGGGTGTATAGGCTCAGAGGGAGGAGCTACACTTTTAGGTGTAGTACTTTGTGTGTCCTCCGGAGGCAGAAGCTAAATACCCAAGGTCTGGGTCTCCCAAAGGAATGATAAAGAAATACTAGTGATGTATTGGTTTGTCTTTTGTTTGTTTTTCATGATTCCATACTTTTTTCCTCATAATTCAGTGATTCCATAATTTTTTCCCCTGTTTGGTCTTGAAAATTAACCGTTACTGGCTAGCACATTATATTTTCATGATTTTTTTTTAGTGTTTCTTAAAGCCAGAAAGTTGCCATTTGAAATGACTTTAGTTTTGTGCCATGTCTGTGATCTGCTGTTTTTAAACAAAAGTAAACAACTGAATGAACATCCTCAGAGCCAGGGGAGTCCATAATTTTTGCCAGGGGTTGTATATAGAAAGCTGTTGTGTGCGTGAGGTTATACACAGCTCAACATCTGAGCCCTGCTGGATCTGAAGCAGAGATAATTGTGACGGTCATAATTGCTGCACCCAATAAATTAAATGATACATCAATTGATTTGCGGTCTTTGTACTTATATCATGGTGCTATTAGATTACATAGAAAAAAACCTGCTGACATATTCTCTTTAAAATATAAGCAAGGTGATCGCTAAGCAATGGTCCATGAGCGAAAAAAGAAGAGTGTTTTGCAGGTCTGAATTTATGTATCTGGAAGATGCACCCCAATCATCTCAGCGTCACAGGTTGTTTGCTCCAATACACAGCGGGGAATTCAGTGTGAGGCTGAAGTGTATTGTGATTTCTCACAGCTGGAGCATCGCTTCAGGGTCATAGAGGGATCAACTAGATTATCTTTTAAAAAGGCCTCTATCCACAATTGCCTCTTTTGCAACATAGAAGCGGTTATATATACAGGTTACAGGTATGTGTGCTCCATTATGGTTCTGCTTTGAACTTTATCTAGGAGGCCGCTTGGCACATGAAATACAGAATATAGAGTAGGACCCCCCTATTGAGATTTGCCGTGACGTTGGCAGGGGTGGCTCAAAGAATTGATCAATTATTTGCTAAAAATCTCATTTATATTACAGTACAGTTGGAATAAATCTGTGAATTTGCACTTTCTATATGATGCATGCCATTTTCAGATCGTGCTGGCTCCCCTCTCTCTCTGAATTTATGTATCTGGAAGATGCACCCCAATCATCTCAGCGTCACAGGTTGTTTGCTCCAATACACAGCGGGGAATTCAGTGTGAGGCTGAAGTGTATTGTGATTTCTCTTGGCTGGAGCATCGCTTCAGGGTCATAGAGGGATCAACTAGATTATCTTTTAAAAGGGCTATGCTGACATATACGGTAATGGTTTGTGGCATGTAGGTTTCTGATAATATCCGTTTAAGTGCATCCAATTTTGGCTAAAAATGATTTCTGTAATAGGATTCCATAAAAAAAGTGTATTGTGTGGTTTCCAGGGTCATGTAGCACAATTATTTTAGGTAAAAACTGGGTGACCAATGTTACATATACCATATGGATCGTCACTCATCTTTCCTGGAGCCCTGAAAGACATAAGTACCTGCCTAGTTAAAGAGGACGTGTCACCAGAGGATAAGTCACCAGTTTTTGCTCTCATTTTATTCTTGCTGTTCCCAAGTATTCAGCTTTTTTTATTATTATTTTTTAATCCATTATACGGTTTCGGATATGTGGGACTTCTATTTAGTGCTAATTTTTTTATAGTATTTACCAAAGGGGTGTGGCTCACTGGGGGCGTTTTTTCAGACTGATCTCCATTATTAACCTGTGAGCCATGTTTCTTTGTAAAGACCATGAAAATTAGCACTAAATAGAAAAAAAAAAAAAAAGGTCCAGATCTCTGAAACAGTATGGCAGAAAAGGAAAAAGCTAAATCCCGTACTCAGGGGAGCAGCGGAAATAACATCAACGAAAAACTGGTCACTTTTCACCTGGTGATTAAAAGGGAATTCCCATCATGAACATTTCTAGCATATACATAAAGTATAAGAGTGATTGGTAGATGCAGGTCCCACAACTCCTTAGAGAATAGGGGCCTGACGTGTGCTGCCGACAGTGGAGAGCGGTCAGAATCCCCATAACCGTGCACAGCTCTCTCCATTCATTTGTAGGGAAATTGCAATCATTTCTGCATTGACAGCTCCATGCATTTGGGTCCCATTCTCACATCTGTGACCTGCATCTTCTATAGGATTATGGCATATTGTGTGGGCATTTCCTAAATGGAAACAGCCCCTGAAGGAAACACTTCTCAGCTGCTGTACTGCAAAGCCAGTGAATATTCTTGTGGGTCCACAAGTAAAGATTAGACCGAATAAGTGGTGAGCATGGCTTCTAACTGCCTAAATCCCTTCCAAGCCAGGCACCACCACGTCACTGTGTCCAGTCACCGTCTAGCGCCAAGACGTAGAAGCTGATATAACTCAAGAAACAAAAAGTAGTGAATAATAGGTGGTGTCCAAAATGTGGCCTAAATAGGATTTCTTTCTCTGGTCTGAGGACTGAGTAGGGCTGCATTCACACATCCGTCTGAAGGTTACCATCTTGGATAAACAACAATTGTTTCCTAGTTACACCCATAGTGGCTCCCATTTTTTTCTATGCAGTTGCAGTTCCACTGAAGAGGTGAGCCTGCTGCCAAAAAGAGATTTCTGGGAGGTCACTTTTTAATTAAAGTTTATCATTAAGCAACAAATCTGTTCGATCCAAAAGCAAAAATCACAAGGATTCCCAAAGACTTTAAAGGCAAAATCGCATATGAATAGGGCATGCTTTGAGATGTACAGATCTCAGATTCGCAATTTTACCATACTGTTTTTCCCTGAAAATATGACCTAGCAGGAGTTTTCAGGGAGGCTTAAATATAAGACATCCCCTGAAAATAAGATCTAGCCGCGGTCAATAATGAAGTGTCTGTTCAGCAGTAAAAAAGTTAAAGATACTGCAGGACACTTCATTATAGACAGCGCACACCCCCTGAAGAGTAAAGAAATAAAGAGAGAAGACCCCCCGATCATACTCACCACGCACCGACCAGGAGCAGGGGAGCGCATCAAGGTCCTGCGGCGGCACACACACACACACACACACACACACACACACACACACACACACACTACAGATCGCATACACACACTCACCACATCCAGCGATATTGCTTGCATCTCAGCGCGCGTAAGGACCTGCGATGCTGTGCACTGTGCGTTGAGCTTCCAGGACCTGCAGGATGATCACATGGCCAGAAGCACATGGTATCTCCGGATGTTGTGAGTGTGTGCGTGCGATTGTACAGGTATGTGCGATATCGTGAGTGTGTGTGAGTGTATGCTGTCTGATGTGTGAGTGTATGTTCTGATGAGTGAGTTTCGACAAGAGGCAGAGGAGGACTGTGTGCTGCACAGCTGCTGGGAGCGCCTACCGGTGGTCACAGGGAGCAATGATGTGAAAGAGGGGTGTGTGTGTGTGTGTGTGTACACGTGCGCGCGTTCTATCTGATGTGTGTGTGTTCTGATGTATATGTGTCAGTCAGATGCAGGGGAGGACAGCGTGCTGCACAGAGATCATAGGGAGGAATGATATGGAATCTAGTGAGTGTGTGTGTGTGTGTGTGTGTGTGTATGTCTAGATGAGTGTATGCTATCTGATGTGTGAGTGTGTGATCTGATGTGTGAGTGTGTGTTCTGATGTATATGTGTCAGTCAGATGCAGGGGAGGACACCATGCTGCACAGAGATAATAGGGAGGAATGATATGGAATCTGGTGAGTGTGTGTGTGTGTGTGTGTGTGTGTGTCTATATGAGTGTATGCTATCTGATGTGTGAGTGTGTGTTCTGATGTGTGAGTGTGTGTTCTGATGTATATGTGTCAGTCAGATGCAGGGGAGGACACCATGCTGCAAAGAGATCATAGGGAGGAATGATATGGAATCTGGTGAGTGTGTGTGTGTGTGTGTGTGTGTGTGTGCGCGTGTGTCTATATGAGTGTATGCTATCTGATGTGTGAGTGTGTGATCTGATGTGTGAGTGTGTGATCTGATGTGTGAGTGTGTGATCTGATGTGTGAGTGTTGGCCAAACGCAGGGGAGGTGTGCAGCATACCTGCTGGGAGATCACAGGGAGATCTGGGAGCCATACAGATGCCCGGGGCTGGTAAGTGTGACGATCTTGGGAAGGGGGGGGGCGGTCTGCTGTTTGTGGGGGGTAAACTTACCCCCAACCATGTCTCCTGGAGAATAAGACACCCCCTGAAAATAAGACCTAGTGCTTTTTTTGAGGCAAAATAAAATATAAGAAAGTGTCTTATTTTCGGGGAAACAGGGTATGTGTAAATTCATTCATTCTACTCTATGGCTCCGAGTGCTGTCCGATAGAAAAAAAAAAAAAAAAAACGGGCATGATGTGGCACATGGATGTGTGAATGAAGCCTGAGTTTGGGGGTTTGGCTTTGGATGTGAAAAAAATGTTGAGGTCTGGTCTGAGGTCTAAATTTATTTGGGGTCTAGTCTGAAGTCTGAATCAATTTAAGGTCTAGGTTTTCTACTAATTTTGGGTAAAGTCTTTGGGTTTGAATTCATTCTGGAACAAAAAGGAGACAGTTGCACTCTGTAGTGCTAAGATATGGAACAATGAATATGGGAATATAAACATGCATTACTGCTATGAAAAAACATGTAAAATTGAGATACTTAGCATACAAAAATGGCCAGGGTCATGCCTTCTGATTGAGCACTCCTGCTCTTCAGCCTTAGGCTATTTTAATTCTCCATTTTCAGGTTCCTATCCACCCATAAATTGTAGGTTAGTTTGATAGGGACCCAAAAAAAAAAAAGAGGTCGCCTTGCGCTTGGCTTCACATAAATCTGGCCATTTTTGTGTGCCAAGTATCTACATTTTTGCATGTTTTTCATATCAGTAATGCATGTCTATATTCCCCAATTCAGTGTTCCACATATCAGTGCAGCTGTCTCCTTTTTGTTACTATGCTTCATGTTCAGTTTGCTCCTGTTCATATTAGAAGGGTAGGATGTGCCATCAGTGTTTCTTAGATTATTCAATTAATTTTGGAGGCTTGCTATAGGTCCACTCCAATCAATTTGTATATGTATCCTCAGGCACAATTTTGATAGTTTAGTATATGGGGCACTTGGCAGAACTTTATTATATGCTGAAATGTACCAACATTCAAAATGGCTCCAGGGTCAGACTCAAGTAATCAAAAGGTTATCCGCATGTTATCCCAGCAATCTGGAGAGTGGAGCTCTTGAATGAAGGTGCACACACGCTTGACCACTGCTCCATTCATGGTTTGTGGGACCACACAGAACTATACTCCATTTTCTTTGGCACCCTTGAGAATAATGAATGAAGTGGAGGGTAAACCTGTGCACGTCCTCTCCATTCGTAGGAGTATTCTTGGTGGTTACATAGCCTCATTTTATGGAGTCGAGGGTCCCAGCAGTCGGAACTCCAGCATTAAGCAACTTAATGAATAATCTGATTTTTTTGCTAAGACACAATGACGGTAGAGGTTTTTCAACAACCTGATGTTTTCAGGAATATGTGTGGAACAGACAAGATAAATGCTTTAAGGACTAACAATAGCTGAGAGACCTACTTGTGACTCATTATAGAAGTCTTTCAAGGCCCAGAAAAATCATATTAGAATCCTGTAGAGCTGCCAAAACCCCAGACTGACGTCATGAGGCAAGAAAAGGAAGCAGCTGGGAGAAGCCAGAGCTGCGCTCTGTAGAGCCCTCACTTCTCAGCCCAAGTGCGGAGAAGCTTTCATGCACTCCATGATGACAGTCCTGCTGGAGTTCATGGAGACTGTGTGATACACAGATAACAACACTTTGCACTCATAACCATGTCAAAAAGTCAGGATTATAGAGATGAGAACAGGGTCTCCTTGTCCTGCTGCTTGTTCAGATGCATCAGGTAATAAATGCCGTAGTGTGCGGCTCCACACGTTCTGACTGAGGGCTTTATTCAGGCGCATTTTACCATGTTCCAAAAACACTCCAGTGCTCAATAACAAAGTCTTTGTATCAAGTCTTCTAAATCCCAAATTCTTCATATGTAGTAATAACACATTATACTATAGATTTATTTATTATGATTATTAATAAAATTAATTATCCAAAAGATACTGTGACGCACACTGTCTGCAGTCGTATATAGACAATAAAGGGTCAGGCCTCAGCGTTGCGATGGGTGCTGAAGAGGAAACGTTCTGACACTACATAAACCAAAATGCTTTGAGTAGAGGCGCCCATTTCAGCCCTAATGTCATGTTTATAGGGAGAGGCACACGCCAAGTTTAGAGAGTCATTTCCTATTCCGGTTCTTGGGCAGGGTGGCTCATGACACCGACAGTCTGTAGGCAAAGGCAGCTCTGCAGAAAACATATATGAATCCCCCCAATCTGTAACGTGTTGATTCCACTCCAGGCAGTATTCTTATCTTCAGTTTTTGTGTAATGCATCACTGAAGACCCCACTTGTGGTTTTTGAAAGCCTGAAGTGGTTAAAAAAACATTGAAAAGCCAGAACATAAGACCAGCAAGTCGTTTTATCATTAAAATGTTGTAGGAACATTCTTTTGATCGTTTTGTTAGTACTTTTTTTGCCATTTCTTTGATCGAACTCACTGAAAAGAGGGTCAGGAAAAGACCCAGTGTGAAAGTTCCCTTAAGGTGGTGTCACACACAGCGACGGCGACAACAACGTCGCTGCAAAGTCGGCATTTTCTGTGACGTAGCAGCGACCTCAACAGCGACGTCGCTATGTGTGACACGTAACAATGATCAGATCCCTGCTGCGAGATCGCTGCTCGCTCTTGAATATCCCAGTTCATTCTTTGATCGCTGCTATCCTGCTGCGCCACATGCATCCTTGTGTTTGACACCGTAGCAGCGACGGTCGCGACGACGCTGAAGGCAGTGATGTAGGACTGAAGGCAGGACAAGGGCGTGTTTTTGCGGTGTTTTTTACAACGCTCCCACGACTCCAATTGGTGGTCACAACAGCGTTCCGATTGGGTAACGTGCCGAAGGCGTTACAGTGATTTCATTCTTAAAGTTCCATTCTGTGTTCTATGTTGTAGAGTCTCTGTCTGGTGTCGCTAGTGCGTCGTTCTTTGTGGATCTTTCATCATACCTTGTGATTGAAAAGGTAGGTATGCTTTGTGTTCTCAAATTGTTGTATATAGGATAGTAGTCTTGAAGAAGCAGTATTACAGTAGTTGTATTCTTCCACCATTCGGAACAGAGGGGCGTGAAAAAGGCAACGCAAAGGGGTAAACACCACGCCTCCATCAAGGTCTGAGCCGTCGCACAGCGACGCGGGTGACACGTCCCAACGACCGTCGAGGTCGTTATGATCGCTGCTCTGTCGTTGTTTAAAACTACATGTTTGACAGCTAAATAGCGATCATGTAACGACTTTCAGGGTCGCTGTTACGTCACAGAAAATGGTGACGTAACAGCGACGTCGTTGTCGCTGTCGTTGTGTGTGACTCCAGCTTTACATGGCTTGTCAGTGTTCATAGCAAAATCTCCCTTGATCTAGGATAGAAATAAATTCAACATTATTTACCCATTATCTCCCTTTTACTTTTTGTTGACATGGCTGCAACAGTGACATCATGTCTACGGACTATGAACACTGCTGTCAATCACTAGGCTCTGTGGCGATACCAAGGTTAATGGCTTGTGACTGAGGAGCCCACCAATTGGCTCCAGAGGTCACGTCAATCACTGGACTCAGCAACCATGCAGAGGTAAATGGAATGAAAACGCTGAGCCCAGTGATTGACTTTGTCAGGAGAGGTGACGTCACTGCTGCAGCCGGTCAACAAAGACTGATAGGAGCTGGCATAAAGCAGCAGTCTGCTAGTAAGGCCATGATCACATGTTCAGTATTTGGTTAATATGTTACCTCAGTATTTGTAAGGCCACGTGCATACGTTGGGTATTTGGTGATTTGTTTACCTCAGTATTTGTAAGGTCCTGTGCACACACTGGGTTTTTGATGATTTTTTTTACCTCAGTATCTGTAAGACCACGTGTACTTGTTGAGTATTTGGTGACTTTTTTACCTCAGTATTTGTAGCCAAAACCAGGTGTGGAACAATCAGAGGAAAAGTCTAATAGAAACACGTGACCACTTCTGGATTTATCACCCACTCCTGGTTTTGGCTTACAAATCCTGAGGTAAAAACTCATCAAATACTCAAGGTGTGATCTGGTGTAAGATTTTGCCATGAAAGAGAACAACCCCTTCAAAAGAATCTAAGTACAGAGAAACAATAGGAATGATAAGGTTATTTATTTTTCTTTTTGTTATCATTTTGCTTAGGTTGATCATTTTGTGTATTTTTATGTTAAATGTACAATGGTCGGCGTCCGTGACGAGTTATAATGTCCAGCTTACACCATGTTTTCTGCACAGACAGTTGCTGTGTTGGGGAAGAAGCCAGGAGTGAGAGAGCGCACGTTTCAAGGGCTCGGAGCAGCCTTCTGCCCTGTATGCGCGCTCCCCCTCACATCCTGCTGCACGGCCCTTGTCATTGTCCAACACGGTGGGAAAGCTTCAGCCGGGGTGACGAGGGGACTACGGTTATTTATGTTATCTGCAGAGCCGTCATGTCACAGGCCAGAGGGGGATGGGGTATTCCGGGGTCCTTTAAGCTCACTTGTGTTATATTGCCATTATAAGGTGGGGAACTGTACAAAATAGGCTAAAGGGGAAAGTGACGGAAAATCCTCACATCCACTGAGTGTGACAGCGTGTCACCATGCAGGGGTCTGCTTAATGTACATGACTCAACAGTGATGGAAAGCACCGGATTGCATGGATTCGGGTAAAAAATCATTGGGAATGCGAGTATAATGGTGATAAACTGTAGACGTTTCGGAAAACATCTTACCCAACAGCAATGATTACCGGCTATGAATAAAAGTTATCAAGTTGATTTGTGGAACATCATAAAAGCTTGAAAACTCCATGATCCTGGCCAGCAATTTTCTGACAATGACGGCGTCACATAGAGAGGTGATGCGGCATGGAAAAAATATGAATTCTTATCTTCGTATTGTTCTAACATCAACAACGAGAACCATCATGAAAATAATGTACCATGTCATATGAAAAAGGACAGAGCACCTGGCATCCGCAGTCTGCACCGAGCACTTTGCCACATGTTTATAGAAGGTCCCAGTCTGAAAACCCAGAGGCGTCAATCTCCAGCACAAAATATAACAGGCCCACAGATCAGCGACATATTGTATTATCCATCTATGTCAGCAGCTAAATGACTGATGAAGGCAATAGGAACACTTCCATTAGTGAACAGCAGTAGATGGCTATGCCTCTTTCGGTTCTGCTGTGTTCTTTGAGCCATATGTGGATATAAAAAGCAGCCCCCAAGTTGGTCACGGCTCTCAGAATGGAGCAATCAGGTGACTTTGAGCAGCGAGTCTGGTGTCATGATGCTCCAGACATCTGACCGCTGCAGCTAATCACAGCCACCATAGTCCTGGCGGCTGGTGGAACGGTGACACCACTTCCTGTCTTTGCGCAGTCTACAGAGCGAACTGCGCTGGGTCCTAGTGAGTGCCGGTAGGCCAGTATGGCTGGGTTTGTTATTTTATACATATTCTACCCACTAGGGAAAGACTATTTTCCCCAAACACCCCCTTTAAAGAGGCGTTCTCAACATATCTGTAATAAATACTCCTATTTGGGAATATTTTCAGAGAGTTTTTGATATGGATTTTAAAGCAGATCTGCTTCAAATATTCTATGAATACAATTCCAGTTTATTTCAGTAGGAAATCCACATTGCTCCTAATACAGCGGGTTTGTGAATTGTTTTCCACTCCATCCTTGACATGGTCAAGTCAAAATGCTTCCAAAATGCTTCTGTCCTGAGAGTTAGCTCTCACACAAAGCTTTTTTGACATAAAACGGACATAAAAAGCCTTGAAAAGTAGCAAAATATTCTGCGCAACACAAGGCTGCGCAAACATTTTGCAATTTTTGTTGTTTTCATGCCATTTGCACCCAGGTCCAACCAAGGGGATGGAGCTGGGACGGGATGTGTCAAATTGATGATGAGCGGTGGCGTTCCTTATGACACAAATCTGACTCTAGTCCCTGACTGGAGTAAGACTTATAGTGAGGTGCACTAAGAGGCACACGTCACTTTGCACATAGTCTGATTCATTAAGACGTGTTTTTCCCACTAAAAACCATAGGAAGCTTATCCAAAAAGTGTTTGAAATATTTTTATGTGGATTTTGGAGTAGAATCTGCTCCAAGATTCAGATAAAAAAATTTCAGGTCTGAAAAAACCATGGAAAAACAGGATTCTGAAGAAGCAATGTTGATTTAACTGCCTCAAAAAAGAAAAACCCCTGTGTTCACATACTTTAATTGAGCATGTTCCTTTATAAAATTAGTGAGTATACTTTTATGTGGCTGACATCACGGCAAGAAATGAGGTCAAACAATAATTGGGGTACTTTAGCAAAACTGGTGCAAAGGAAAACTGTAGAAGTATCTGTACCTACCAAAAAAAAAAAAAATACATTTGCTTTCATGTAAATGGGTTTTCTACTTGTAGAAGATTTTATCTAATGGACTGATACATCTAATATATAAAGGTGAATGTGTGTGTGTGTGTATAAATGTATGTATGTATGTATGTATGTGTATGTATATATATATATATATATATATATATATATATATATATATATATATATATATATATATATATATATATATGTATGTATGTGTATGTATATATATATATATATATATATATATATATATATATATATATATATATATATATATATATATGTGTGTGTGTGTGTGTGTGTGTGTGTGTGTGTGTGTGTGTGTGTGTGTGTGTGTGTGTGTGTGTGTGTGTGTGTGTGTGTGTGTGTCTGGGATTGGCATCTGCACCGTCGCAGCTACAGCCACAAAATTTTGCACACTCACACTTCTGGACCCCGAGAGCGTCGTAGGCTATGTTTTGAGGGGAAATTTTAACCCCGTGCTTTACAGTTATTCACCAAAAAACTTGCCTCCATTAAAGCGAATGGAGCTGGGAGCCACAGTGCAGCCAGAACTTCAGAAAGATGCGCAGCCACGCCCTTATATGGAATGTTGGCGTGTCAGAATGCAGGCAGGGAAAAAGACAGACACAGACAGGGTAAGAGACAGACACAAAGAGACAGACACAGACAAAGAGACAGACTGACAGGGAAAGAGAGGGAAAGAGACAGACAGGGAAAGTGACAGACAGGGAAAGTGACAGACAGGGAAAGTGACAGACAGGGAAAGTGACAGAGATAGACAGACAGACAGAGAAAGAGAGAGATAGATAGACAGACAGGGAAAGAGGTTGAGACAGACAGGGAAAGAGACAGACAGACAAAGAGAGCGAGAGAGTCAGAGATATATACAGAGGGGGAGACAGACATTATAATTACATGTATATCTATTTGTTTTGTGGTTTTTGTGTGCAGAATACATTTTTGTTAATACATTCTATTTTGTTAACAGCAGTTATTAACCCGGGCGAAGCCAATCGAGTCCAATCTGAAGCGTTCCATGAAGATAAAGATGCAAGATTATAACAAAGCAGATGTAATAAAACGGGAGAGGACAACAAATCCCAGCACAGAAAAGGCCATTAAACATAAAGTAGTGTCGTCTGCCCAGGCTACAGGACAAGGATTACATTCCCAGACGAGCAGTTAATTCCCCCAAGACTGCAGAGTATTACTCACGTGGGAAATTGGACATGAAGCATGCCTGCGCTGAGATTATCCACTCTGCTCGGGTCTCGCAAAATATGGCAATATTCGATCTGGGTTTTTGGCCAAGTGTAGAAAGTCCACGGCCGAAGGTAGACGCTGCCAAATAGGTGTCTTCATACGAAAGCCAGTTGTACTGCCCTAGGATTACCTGAAAATGAAAGTCACAAAACATGTGGCGTATTAGTGGTGACATCATGATGACTACACACCTGCTTGTACGGACTACTCAATGTGGGTCTTCTGCAAAACCCAATGAGAGATCGGGCCCTGCCACCTACAGCTTACAGAATGAAGACCCCACACACTGCACAGGCCGACAGCCATCTCCTCCATAGGAGCGAGCCGCTGACAGACTCCTCTGGTGGCGGCTTATCTCCTGCAGAATAAAAGGATCGGCCATTGCAAATCCAATAGGCCGGAAACGTCTCCCCCCTGATGTCAGGAGAGTCGGGAGGACTCCATATATGACACTGCAGGCTGATACCACCGATATGATCAGATTCAGATGACTGATCTAATGTGTATGGGGCCTTCACCATACATGCACACAGGCGTCCAGTTACAGTCATGGCTGAAAGTGTTGGCACCCTTGAAATTGTTCCAGAAAATTATTGTAATGACTTTTGTTATACACATTTCTTTCTTGTGTGTATTGGAATAACACAAAAAAAAAAAAAAAAAAAAAAAGAAAAGAGAGAAAGAAAAGGCAGATAGAAATAATTTCACACAAAACTCAAAAGATGGGCTGACAAAACTGTTGGCACCCTCAACTATTTGGTTGCTCACCCTTTGGAATAAATAACTGCAATCAATCGCATCCTATAGCCATGAACAAGCTTCTTTCACCTCTCACCTGGAATTTTGGACTCTTTTGCTAACTTCTCTAGGTCTCATATTTGAAGACATATATTGAATTTCTCCTAACAGCAATTTTAAGATCTCTCCACAGGTATTCAAAGGGATTTAGATAAGGACTCATTGCTGGACACTTCAGAACTCTCCAGCACTTTGTTTCCATCCATTTCTGAGTGCTTCTTGAAGTATGTCCGGGGTCATTTTCCTCCTGGAAGACCCATGATCTAGGACACAAACCCAGCTTTTTGACACTGGGCACTGCGACCCAAAATCCTTTGGTACTCTTCAGTTTTTATGGTGCTTTGCACACAGTCAATGCACCCAGTGCCAGAGACCGCAAAATGACTCCAAAACATCTATGAACTTCCACCATATTTGACGGAAGGTACGGTGTGCTTTTCTTTCTAGGTCTCGTTCCATTTTCAGTAAACAGTAGAAAGATGAGCTTTACAAAAAAGCTCTATCTTGGTCTCATCTATCTACAAGATGCTTTCCCAGAGGGATGTTGGCTTACTTACAAAAACTTTGGCAACCTGCAGTATAGCTTTTTTTTTTGTCTCTGTGTCTCCTGCCATAGCGTTTCATTTTATACAAATGTTGACAGATAGTTCGCACTGATGCACCCTGAGCCTGCAGGACAGCTTAAATTTCTTTGGAACTTGATTTGGGCTGCTTATCCGCCAGCCGGACTATCCTGTGTTGTAACCTTTCATAAGTTTTTTCACTGCCATTCACATCCAGGGAGATTAGCTACAGTGCCAGGAGTTGTAAACTTCATGATTATGTTGAGCATCATGGACAATCGAACATCAAGATCCCTGGAGATGAACTTTTACCCACTTTGAGATTGTTGATATTAACAATTTTGGTTCTCAAGTCCTCAGACCGTTCTCTTCTCCTCTTTCTGTTCTCAATTCTTCCTCTCTGAAGAGAAAATGTACATATTAAATTTCCCAGAGGAGCATGCAAGGTTTTTAAGTCTCCTCATACTGGCATGCCAGACCTGGTGTGTTACTCTCCATAAGGAGAAAACTTACCCCTTAGACCCCAGTCTTCGCCTCTCACCTAGCCAAATCAAATTCATACTTTGCACTGACGAGGGGCAATACCCCAAAACACAATGAGATTTTGATTTGGCTAAAATATCCGAAGAAATATGGAAAGGCTTGCTAAAGGGTCAATATTGACTTTTAGGATTGCTATATCCAATAGGTGGCACTAGCGTTCAAGTCCTCTTCCTCTCTGAAGAGGCAATTTGCATATTACATTTCCCAGAGGAGCATGCAAGGCTTTTCATTTTCCTCATACTGGCATGCCAAACCTGGTTTGGCACTCTCCATAAGGAAAAAACTTACCCTTTAGATTCCATGCTTAGTGTGGTGCACACACAGACTCCCAGTGCAAAGGTTAAATCAACTTCTCCACTTTTTATCTGGTTTCAGGTGTGATTTTCATATTGCCCACATCTGTGACGTGCAACTGGTGAGTTTGAACGATCATTATATGCTTGAAACAAATTTGCTAATCCACAATTTTGGAAAGGTGCCAACAATATTGTCTGGGCATTGTATAAAATTATCTCCAGTTTGCCTCTTTATCTATGTTTTTATGTGTTGTTCCAATACACCTAAAGGAAATATAAACATGTATATGACAAAATGTGTAATTGGAATAATTTTCTAGGAGAAGTATTTTATCTTCTGGAAAAATGTCAAGGGTGCCAGCACTTTCAGCCATTACTGTATATGGACCTATACACGCTTCCAGCATATGAACGATACAAGGCTCCCACTTACACACTCGTACACCTTCTACATCACTGTTCTTTTACCTTGATGTACCCCTGATTTCATACAGACACATATGGAGGCTGTATATGGCGGCATGCTCCAGTAGAATGCTGTATTAAAATTATACTACTGATATTGCAGCTCTACTAGCATTCAGAAATAAATGACATTTCCCACTGTGACAGTTTTACAGTAAGACACGAGTACTATTAAATGTATTGGGTTAGCACTCTGATTTATGGTGATATTGCTCCCTAACTAATCTTTTACAAAAGACTTTCCATGTGCACGATGGCAAGCTGTGACGTTCGTGGTGGAAGTAACCGGCACGTGCGCACAATTCCTCATCGGTGATTATTTAGTGAGCACGGCTGTCACTCTGCTCCATAACACACATAGCGGGAGGTTCCCTAATGACCGGAGCAGGGGGTGAGCTCGGTCTCCAGCGTGCGCTCTATTCTCTGAGGAGTTGTCCCAGTGCACGTCAGCGCCGGTCACATGCCGGACAGCAGAGTGGCTGGAACACAAACTGTACCATAGTGTCCTGCAAGCTCCAAATACCAAGAACTACCACTCCCAGCATTTACACTGCAGATAAAACTAGTAATGGTGTTAACAGCAGTGTAATGTAGAGCTATGTAGCTTGGCAGTCAGCCATTAGCAAAAATGCTCATCCGATCACAGCAAATTCTCCATGAATAGATCTGATGTCCAGTGTATCACAAAAGTAAGTACACCCCTCACATTTTTTGTAAACAGTGTTATACCTTTTCATGGGACAACACTGAAGATATGATACTTTGATACTATGTAAACTAGTCAGGGTACAGATTGTATAACAATGTAAATTTGGTGTAACCTCTAAATAACTCATCACACAGCTATCAATGTCTAAACTGCTGGCAACACCCCTAAGTGAAAATGGCCAAATTGTGCCCAAAGTGTTAATATTTTGTGTGGCCACCATTATTTTCAAGCAAGGTCTTAAAGGGAACCTGTCAGGTCCCCTATGTACCCAGAACCATGACAAGCCAATCCTCGCATAACCGTCCCAGCATCTTGTAACATAGATAAAGAGATCTTTAGAAAAAGTATTTCTAAAGATCCTTTATGAGATGTACATGAGCGCATCATTTGCATCTTAAAAGATCTTTAGAAATACTTTTTCCAAAGATCTCTTTATCTATGCTACTAGGTGCAGGGTCAGTTAAACAAGATTAGCAATATGCACCTAGAACTGCTTGTGGGTTTGGGTGCATAGGGGACCTTACAGGTTCCCTTCAACTATCTTGGGCATGGAGTTCACTAGAGCTTCTCAGGAGCCACTGGAATCCTCTTCCATCTTCCATAACGACATCACGGAGCTGATGGATGTTAGAGACCTTGCACTCCTCCTCCTTCCGTTTGAGGATACCCCACAGTTGCTCCATAGGGTTTGGATACGAAAATATGCTTAGCAAGTCCAGCACCTTTACCCTCAGTTTCTTTAGCAAGGCAGTGGTCAGCTTGGAGACATTTGGGGTTATCATGTAAGAACATGAAGGGAGGGGTTCATGCTCTGCTTCTGTATGTCACAGTACATCTGGCATTTATGGTTCCCTCAAACTGTAGTTCCCCACAGCCGGCAGTCCTCATGCAACCTCAAACCATAACACACCTACCACTATACTTGACTGTAGTCAAGACACACTTGTCTTTGTACTCCTCACCTGGTTGCCGCCACACACGCTTGACACCATCTGAACTAAATAGGTTTATCTCGATCTCATCAGATGACAAGACATGGTTCCAGTAATCCATGTCCTTAGTCTGCTTGTCTTCAGCAAACTGTTTGCTGGCTTTCTTGTACATCAGACCAATTTTATGCAGTGTGCGGCGTATGTTTCATAGTTTCATAGTTTTTAAGGTTGAAGGGAGACTCTAAGTCCATCTAGTTCAACCCGTAGCCTAACATGTTGATCTAGAGGAAGGCAAAAAAAACCCCCAATGTGTCAAATAAGCTTCAATGGGGAAAAAAATTCCTTCCCGACTCCACATCCGGCAATCAGACTAGTTCCCTGGATCAACACCCTGTCATAAAATCTAATATACATAACTGGTAATATTATATTTTTCAAGAAAGGCGTCCAGGGTCTGCTTAAATGTTAGTAGTGAATCACTCATTACAACATCATGCGGCAGAGAGTTCCATAGTCTCACTGCTCGTACAGTAAAGAATCCTCGTCTGTGATTATGATTAAACCTTCTTTCCTCAAGACGTAGCGGATGCCCCCGTGTTCCAGTCGCAGGCCTAGGTGTAAAGAGATCTTTGGAAAGGTCTCTGTACTGTCCCCTCATATGTTTATACATTGTGATTAGATCCCCCCTAAGCCTTTGTTTTTCCAAACTAAATAACCCCAAGTTTAATAACCTGTCTTGGTGTTGCAGCCCACCCATTCCTCTAATAATCTAGGTCGCTCTTCTATCTACCTGTAATATTATGTTATTCACAACCTTCTATACTTTTGCTATCAAGAAAAGCATCCATTCCTCTCTTAAACTCATTCAGTGAGTTGGCCATCACCACTTCCTCAGGAATTGAGTTCCAGAGCCTCACTGCTCTTACCGTGAAGAACCCTCTTCTATGCTGATGTAGGAATTTTCTTTCCTCCAATCGAAGAGAATGCCCCCTTGTTCTTGTCATAGTCCTTAGTACAAACAGATTATGGGAGAGATCTCTATATGGCCCTCTGATATATTTGTACATATTTATTAGGTCTCCCCTAAGTCTTCTCTTTTCTAGAGTAAATAGACCTAATTTTGATAACCTTTCCGTGTATTGTAATGCACCCACTCCATTTATTATTTTAGTAGCCCGCCTCTGAACCCTTTCAAGTTCAGTAATGTCTTTCTTAAGCACCGGCGACCAAAATTGCACACAATACTCCAAGTGTGGTCTGACGAGTGATTTGTACAGAGAGAGAATGATGTTTTCATCTCGTGCCCCCAGACCTCTTCTAATGCATCCCATCACCCTATTTGCTTTGGTGGCTGCTGCCTGACACTGGGCACTCCAATTTAGCTTCTTATTGACTAAGATGCTTAAAGGCTACTTTACACACTGCGATATCGGTCCCGATATCGCTAGTGTGGGTACCCGCCCCCATCTGTTGCGCGACACGGGCAAATCGCTGCCCGTGTCGCACAACAGCCGTCACACATACTTACCTGTCAGGCAACGTCGCTGTGACGGGCAAACCGCCTCCTTTCTAAGGGGGCGGTCCGTGCGACGTCACTGAAGCCTCACTGAACTGAGGGGCGGAGATGAGCGGGACGTAACATCCCGCCCACCTCCTTCCTTCCGCATAGCGGCCGGGAGGCAGGTAAGGGGAGCTTCCTCGTTCCTGCGGCGTCACACGCAGCGATGTGTGCTGCCGCAGGAACGAGGAACAACTTCGTTACTGCTGCAGTAACGATTTTTGAGAATGGACCCCCGTGTCGCCGATTAGCGATTTTGCACGTTTTTGCAACGATGCAAAATCGCTTATCAGTGTCACACGCAACGGCATCGCTAATGCGGCCGGATGTGCGTCACAAATTCCGTGACCCCCAACGACTCCGCATTAGCGATGTCGCAGCGTGTAAAGCCCGCTTTAGTCTTTTTCCATGTCTGATTTCCCCAGCGGTTTCCCATTTAGTAAGTAATCATAGCATCTGTTTCTCCTTCCCCTGTGCATAACCTTACACGTATCTGTGTTAAACCTCATTTGCCATTTTTCAGCCCAATTCTGCAATTTACTCAAATCCATCTGTAGTTGCAAACTGTCCTCCTTTGTGTTAACTACCTTACATAGTTTTGTATCATCTGCAAATACTGATATTTTACTCTGTAAACCATCCACCAAATCATTAATAAATATATTAAATAGTAAGGGGCCCAATACAGACCCCTGTGGCACCCCACTAGTAACCCTGGCCCAATCTGAGTATGCGCCATTAATAACCACTCTATGTTTTCTACCACTAAGCCAGCTACCTACCCATCTACATACATTTTCCCCGAGCCCAAGCTTTCTCATTTTACTTAGCAGTCTTTTATGTGGGACAGTGTCAAATGCTTTACCGAAGTCGAGATAAATGACATTCAATGATTCTCCTCGGTCCATGTGAGAGCTTACATCCTCATAGAAGCTGATCAGGTTAGTTTGACAGGAGCGATCCTTCATAAATCCATGCTGATATGGAGTTAAACAATTATTAACATTGAGACATTCCATAATAGTATCCCTTAAAAACCCTTCAAACATTTTACCCACAACAGATCTTAAGCTTACCGGCCTATAGTTTCCAGGTTCCCTTTTACACCCTTTTTTGAATATTGGTACCACATTTGCTAGCCGCCAATCCAGTGGAACAGACCCAGTTTCTATAGAGTCTTTAAATATAAGGAATAGAGGTCTGATCACGGACAGGCTGATCACCCACCCCTTTAACCGCTGCAGCAATGCTGGCAGCACTCAACTCTATTTTGAAAATACAATCTCTGGATATGACGATGAGGACATGTACTCAACTACTTTGGTCGACCATGGCGAGGCGTGTGCTGAGTGGACCCTGTCTTGTTAAACCAGTGCATCGTCTTGGCCACTGTGATGCAGCTCAGTGTCAGGGTGTTGGCAATCTTCTTATAGCCTCGGTCATCTTCTTGATATATAATTCTGTTGGTGTGGTATGGGTTTTGTTCTCTAACAATTGGTGTCGGTCATCTTTATGTAGAGCAGCAATTCTTTATCTCACGTCCTAAGAGAATTCTTTGCCGTGAGGTGCCATGTTGAGCTTCCAGTGACCAGTATGAGAAAGTGTGTGAGTGATAATGCCAGATGTAACACACCTGCTCCGCATTCACACCTGAGACCTTGCAACATTGGGCACAATTTTACCATGTTCATGTAGGGAGTGTACTCTTTTATTTAAAGTGATTTTGATATAAATGTCTGTGAGTCACTATTATACAAGCTGTACACTGACTACTTTACATTGTATAAAAGTGTCATATCTTCAGTGTAGTCCCATGAAAATATATAAAAATATTTTTTCAAAAATGTAAGGGGTGTACTCACTTTTGTGATATACTGTATATATAGCGAGATATTGTAATTTGCAGTCAGGACTGCTCACTGAACTATACTGGGAAAATATACAACTGTTCTAGTGCTTTGGCCTTAAAAGGTCCAATATCATTGTATTAAATACAGTAAATTGTGCTGGATAATTTTAATCCAATCTACACACTGCCATCTGCTGGCCACACATAAAATGGCTTGACTAGAAATGATTTTGTGTACCTCTTCTACATTTAGTTATTTTTACAGTTTTTTAGACAGTATGCACAGAGATTAACAATAGGCAAATACAGCCAAATGGTGCTCAGAGGCTCCCATCACCTATAATAAGCTAATACCACCACATACTAGTGTCAAGCTCCAACTGGCCAACTGGTGGACCGGAGAATACCATGGTGGGCCTCTAAGCAAGAGCACAAGCATCATGTTCGCAGAGCAAGCGACCGCTGGATATGTATCCTAAAGGCCACTTTACACGCTAAGGCATCGCTAAAGCGATCTCATTGGGGGTCACGGAATTAGTGACGCACATCCGGCTGCTGTAGCGATGTCTTTGCGTGTGACACCTATGAGCGATTTTGAATCGTCGCAAAAACGGTCAAAATCGCTAATCGGTGACATGGGGGTCCATTCTCGAATATCGTTGCTGCTGCAGTACTGATGTAGTTCGTCGCTCCTCTGGCAGCACACATCGCTCCGTGTGACACCGCAGGAACGAGGAACCTCACCTTACCTGCGTCCCGCCCGCAATGATGAAGGAAGGAGGTGGGCAGGATGTTACGTACCGCTCATCTCCGCCCCTCCGCTTCTATTGGGCGGCAGCTTAGTGACGTCGCTGTGACGCCACACGGACCGCCCCCTTAGAAAGGAGGCGGATCGCCGGTTACAGCGACATCGCTATGCAGGTAAGTATGTGTGACGGGTCTGGGCGATGTTGTGCGCCACGGGCAGCGATTTGCCCATGTCGTACAACCGATGGGGACCGGTACGCACGCTAGCGATATCGGTAATGATATCGCAGCGTGTAAAGTAGCCTTTAGACACACATCCAGTTAAAAGATATTGCAGAGCAGAGAGCCACTTAGCGTCCTGAACTGCAATACCTATACACACCACCAGGCCATCAGAATCCAGCAGCAGCTGCTGACGTTTATGTCCTATCACTGATGCGGCAATGACGTCACTGAAATGTACCACCTACGCCATGAGAAGTTGTAAGATGGAGCTGCTTGTTTGGGGGGCAGGGACAGGTGAGAGGAAAATTTTTTGTGTGTGTTTCTTTTTAATTGCTTTATGAAGAGCACCAGAATGGGGTACATAATTACGATATGGGGCCAAAAGGCCTCCTTTTTATTATTAATGATTAATTTATGGGGGGGGGGGTCACAATTTGGGATTTTTCAACAGTATTGAGGCATCAGAGGTGGATGCTATTACTGTATGAGAGCAGAAGAGAAGTGCATTACTTATATATAGGGATCGTTGGTGAGGGGACATTAAAGTTGTATTTGAGCACAAAGATGGATATTAATAGTGTATAGGGCACAAAATGGAATTTTGCTACTATATGAGAGCCATTAAACGGGACATATGTATTAATACCATAAGTAGTCACTAAAAGGGACATCACTGTTGTAATATATTTTATTTTTGGAAATACAGTTAAGGCCACTTCACACATAACGAGATCGTAAACGAGATCGTTACTACGTCACAGTTTCTGTGACGCAAGAACGACTTCAATTGCGATCTCGTCACGTTTGACACGTACCAACGATTCACCCCCTGCTGCGAAATCGCTGATCGATGCCGAACAGCTTGGGCCATTTTTGGCTCGTTGGAGTCCTGCTGGGCTGCATGAATCTGTATGTTTGACACCCTATTAACGATTTCGTTGACGACCTAGATGAGATGCACGAAGGCGTGTTGTTGCGTCCCCATTTCCACGCCCCTTCTGCACCCATTGGTTGGCGCTGAGAACAATAGTGTGTAGTTAAGTCACCATTTCCGCGCCCCTCTCTGCACCGATTGGTTAGCTCCAGGTGCAGGTGCGGCTTCGATCCGAAAAACACACCAACAAAGCGACCGGGTACAATGGACGAAGGAATCAGGGTGGAGACGCAGGTTCTATCTCAAAGCAAAGCGCAAAAGAAGTGACAAAGGGTGACGCGATCCAAAATTTAACCGCTAGATACGCCCCCTGCATGCCCAATCAGAACGCAGTATTGGACACCAATCAGAGCGGAGGGTGTGGAAAAGGCGACGCCCGCCCGGCCGCCCAATCAGAACGCAGTATTGGCCGCCAATGAAAGCGGAGGGGGGTATGGAAAAGACGACGCAAATGCACGCCTACGTGACTCACTGCATTTTACTACGCCCCTAATGGGATTGGAATCGTTAACATAGTTGCTGTGTGACAGGGTCCCAGCGATTTGAAAGATCGTTATACGGGACGCATGCTCGTTCATAAACTCGTTATGTGTGACACCCAACATGCGATTTCAACAACGACTCATAAACGATCCAGAAAGTGTGACGTAGTAGCGATCTCGTTCACGATCTCGTTATGTGTGACTGGACCTTTACTGTCAGGAGATCAAAAGGGGATTAATTGCTACTGTGCAAAACACTAGGGTGGCACTATGGCACTTTTCTTCTTCATCCTGCTCAGTCTATAAGAGTGGTAAAAAGTATGGAGGGTGCACTAGAAGCGATCAGTCATAGATGTCTGTGTGTTTTATCTTTTGCACTGACAAGTTGTCACTGGAATAAGTCGTATGAAGAAGAAAAGTGAAGATGAATGAACTCAATTGGAGACATCACTGGTAAGTCACTGGATTTAACTGGACATGATATACTAATTACAGAGCTCCTGCGTATAATGTCACTGCAGATCACATTATTACCTGTACACTAAAGGTCCAGTCACACTAAGCAACTTACCAGCGATCTCAACAACGATAGGGATCGCTGGTAAGTTGCTAGGAGGTTACTGGCGAGATGTCACACTGCGACGCTCCAGTGATCCCACCAGCAACCTGACCTGGCAGGGATCGCTGGAGCGTGGCTACACGAGTTGCTGGTGAGCTCACCAGCAACCAGTGACCAGACCCCAGTCTCCTAGTTACAGCACACATCAGGTTAATTAACCCGATGTGTGCTGCAGCTAAATGTGCACAGAGCAGGGAGCAGCGCACACTGAGCGCTGGCTCCTTGCTCTCCTAGTTACAGCACACATCGGGTTAATTGCCTGATGTGTGCTGCAGCTACATGTGCACAGAGCAGGAGCCGGCAGCACAGGCAGTGAGAGCGGAGGAGGCTGGTATCAAAGGTAAATATCGGGTAACCAAGGACAGGGCTTCTTGGTTACCCGATGTTTACATTGGTTACCAGCCTCTGCAGAAGCCGGCTCCTGCTGCCTGCACATTTAGTTGTTGCTGTCTCGCTGTCACACACAGCGATCTGTGCTTCACAGCAGGACAGCAACAACTAAAAAATGGCCCAGGACATTCAGCAACAACCAACGACCTCACAGCAGGGGCCAGGTTGTTGCTGGATGTCACACACAGCAACATCGCTAGCAACGTCACAAAAGTTGTTCGTTACCAGAGATGTTGCTAGCGATGTTACTTAGTGTGACGGGGCCTTTATACTACGCTATATACACTCTACAAGAGATCCTGTGTGTATTGTGTACAGGGCTAATATTAGTACGGTGTTGTTTTAAATGATCAGTACTATTAGGGTACTTTACACACTGCCACATCGCTAGCGATGTCGAGCGCAATAGCACCCGCCCCCGTCGGATGTGTGACATTTGGTGATCGCTGCCGTAGCGAACGTTATCACTACGACAGCATCAAACACACATACCTTGTCAGCGACGTCGCTGTGACCGCCGAACAATCCCTCCTTCAAGGGGGAGGTGCGTTCGGCGTCACTAAGCAGCCGGCCAATAGAAGCGGAGGGGCGGAGATGAGCGGGACGTAACATCCCGCCCACCTCCTTCCTTCCGCATTGCCGGTGGACGCAGGTAAGGAGATATTCCCTGTTCCTGCGGTGTCACACATAGCGATGTGTGCTGCCGCAGGAACGACGAACAACATCGTACCTGCAGCAGCAACGATATTAAGGAAAGGAGCGACGTGTCAACGATCACCGTTTTTGGACGATTTTGCGATTGTTGATAGTCGCTCCTTGGTGTCACATGCTCCGATGTCGCTACCGGCGCCGGATGTGCGTCACTAACGACGTGACCCCGACGATATATCGGTAGCGATGTCGCAACGTGTAAAGCACCCTTTAAACAGTCACTATGTGGTGGTAATATGTGGTCTGGTCATGATGTGGTGTTATTTGTTCCTTGTATGTAGGATTATTGGTATATTGGTATGATAAATTTTGTTCAGTATCAGAATGGTGGTTATGTTCAGATGATATGTGGTTGTCTAATATGGTTTATAGTGTGGAAGTATTTATCTCTTATTAGAGATTTAATGTTTTACCCCTACCTATCCGGTGACATGCTATTATACAGTGGTAAAGATTATCTTAATGTAAACCACCCGTAATTGTACATCCCAGTTATGGTGTGCACACAGTAGATATGCAGGAGCCGCCTGTATTCTACAGTTGACCCTCATGTTGGCATGTATCTATAGGGTTTCCCCTGGAATCAATTCTACTGTTGGGCCCTAAGCACCCCAGACCGACACCGACTAATGTCCACAATCTCAGTTTCCAACAACACAACATGTCTTACAAGCACATTTTGCTGCTTATTTAACACAGATTTTACCCTTTGTATTGCAAAAGATGAAATCCAGATGAAAATTCACAACAACCCAGGAAAAGAGCTGACTCCTCTGTTTTTCCAGCTCTGTCAATAGGGTCAGTGTCCACATGTTCCCTATGTAAATCCTGGATTTCCCCTTCTACTTCCTCACAATACAAGGATGAACTCTCCTGCCCTGTACATACAGAGCAATGCTGCCCTCTGCTGGCAGCAAACAGGAAAGACACCAATGCCTAGCAGATAGGAGCTCGCAATACTGAGGCAGCCAAACCCTTCTCAGCCCCTGCTGCTGCAACCTTCTGACTCCTCCATACACAATATCTTAATATTGCAGAAACACAGCTATTTCAATAGAAAAACAGTGCGTCCGTTCCAATATTGCACTTTTTTGCAGATGATGAAGCTGTTTACCTAAAATACTTAGTGATTGTGTAAAGGAGCAGTGGCCAGGCCTGCTTGGTATTCACCCCTTCCCCACCCTTCCCTATGTGAACACAGCCGTAGGCCTCATTCATAGTGTTTTTGATCAGTATTTCATCAGTATGTGTATACCAAAACACAGGTGTCAATCGTTCAACTAGTTTTTCTCTGTAAATTCCACTCTTGGTATACAAAACCTGACAGGAAAATAGTGACAGGAAAATAGTGACAGGAAAATAGTGACAGGAAAATAGTGACAGGAAAATAGTGACAGGAAAATAGTGACAGGAAAATAGTGACAGGAAAATAGTGACAGGAAAATAGTGACAGGAAAATAGTGACAGGAAAATAGTGACAGGAAAATAGTGACAGGAAAATACTGCTGTGTGAATGAGGCCTTCGGGTTGATGCACACAACTTTTTTCAAGCAGTTTTTACCTGGAATCTTACTAAAAAAAAAAAAAAAAAAATCAAAAATGACAATGTACAGACAAAAATGACAACAAAGTAGCTTATATAGAAAAAAAGATTAGCCGTCTTTTGCTAGAAGTGGGGTCACCATTTTGAAGATCTTGTGTGCACATACCCTGAGCAAACGTGCACACATTGAGTATTTGGTGAGGTTTTTACCTCACTATTTGTAAGGAGACATGAGCGAACTTGACCTGTAACGTTCAGTGATTGTACTGAACACTGACTAACCACTTCACCCCATGCAATTTTCCATTTTTCATTTTTTTTCCTCCCCTTCTTCCAAGAGCCATATGAGGGCTTGTTTTTTTGCAAGATGAGTTGTCCTTTTTAACGACACCATTCAATCTGCCCCATATTGTATTGGAAAACGGTAAAAAAACTCCAAGTGCGGTGAAATTGCATGATTGTTTTTTGGAGCGTTTTATTTACCATACATACTATTTGGAAGAACTGACCTTGCATTATGATTCCTCAAGTCAGTGTGAGTTTACAGATACCAAACATGTATAGTTTTACTTTTATCTTAGGCCTTATTTACACACTGCATTTTTACCCACGTTTTTGCTGCAGAAATATCTTGAGAAAATGGTTGTAACCTTTCTCCAGACATTTCTCAGCAAAACCTATGGAAAAAAAAAATAGCTGTGCACACACTGCGTTTTTTTCTCAAGAACATGCTTTCTGCAGAATTTCTTGAGAAAAAGAATGTGCATGTGACTTCTTTTCTGAAGGTACCTGCGTTTTTTGCCATAGATAATGGTAAAAAAAAAACAAACACAGGGACCAACCTGCGGAAAAACTGCACCAAAAACGCATCAAAGACGTGGTAAAACCGCATGCAGTTTTCGGTGCGTTATTAGTGCGTTTTTTTACTGCAAGTGTGCTAATCTTTCAGACTCAAGAAATTTGAGAAAAATCCTTTTTCTAGTGTGAACAGAGCCTAAGTGGTAAAAAAAAAAAAAAAAAAAAAAATTCAGATTTTTTTTTTTAAGCAAACAAGAATTTTGACGCCATTTTCAAAGACCTGTAGCGTTCTCATTTTTCAGGATTTGGGGCTCAGTGAGTGCAATGCTGAGGTGACCAGAAAAACATAATTTTGGATTTTTTTTTTCTCCACTACGCTGTGTACTGATCAGATTAATCGATTTTAAATTTTGATAGATTGGGCATTTCTGAACATGGCAATACCAAATATGTGTAGTTTGTATTATTAATAATAAATTGTAATACTGTAGTAATAATAATAATACTATTAACAAGGGGGTGGATTTGAACTTTTACGTTTTAGGGTGTTTGTTTTCATATTTTTTTTTTTTAATTATTTTTTATTGATTTTACTAGTCCCCTAGGGGACTTTATGGCTGCACAGTTCGATCACTTCTCTTTTTCAGAGCACTGGTTCAGCATCCCTCTGATCAGGAAAGATGCTGTTCTCCTGTCGCTCTGCAGGCGTCCACATGAAATAAGTCATGGCAGTGACGGGTCATCATCTGATCCCACACTGCCATGCCAACTAGAGAGGAGCGAACCTGAGGTTCAAAGTTCAGGTTTGGAAACAAACTACCAAAAGAAAAAATTAAAAAAAAAAAAAATTTTGGGTTCGAAGATCCAGTGAGTGATGAGTGCAAACCACTCAAGCGAGCAGTGCTGTGCTTGTGTATGTGTGATGCTCAGCCCAGTGCGACCCACGTGTAGTGACTGAACTGCTCACACAGGACGTAAAATCAGGAAGATCTGATGTAGTGTGCAAACAAAAAAAAAAATAAAAAATATACATACATACATACATACACAGTGTGTCCACTCATAACCTGTCCACCGCCATTAACTTGAGAACGGCGGCAGCTATAGGCATAGAAGTGCAAAACTACCAGATAAGGAGACCAACAAGCAACAGGGAAGGGCACCACCCGGTGGGATCTCCTGGTAAACCAAACAAATGATAATGAGAAACCAAGAAGAAAGAGGTATACAGACATGGGATCACCACAACAGAATATAAAGGATAAATATTTTATTATTGTAAGTAGAAACAACAAGAAAAACACATTTCTCCGCACTTGGAGTGTGGACACACAATAACACGGTTAAAAACACTTAAAAAGCCAGAGGCATGGCTTGGCTTTTTAAGTGTTTTTAACTGTGTTAGGCCCGTTTCACACGTCAGTGAAAAACACAGACGTTTTTCACTGGCGTGTAAAACACGCACTTGTCCCTGCGTGTGCCGAAAATCACGGCACACGTGGGTTGTCTAAGTGCAATCCGGGCTCCGTTCTCCGTGGCCCGTGATTGCACTTAGAGATTCACTCACCTGTGCGCGCTCCCGCTGTCCGTGGTGCTGATCGCTCCCGCGACGCAGCATCCGGCCGGCGGTGACCCCTGCAGGAGTTGCTTCCGGGTCGGCTGTGTCGCGCATAATGAATATGCGCGACAATATTCAGCCGGCACAGAAGGAGCAGGGAGAACGGGCTGCAGAGGACATCGCTGGACGCCGGGTGAGTTAAAATGTTTTTTATTTTAAAAGCATGTTTTTTTCTGGCACGTGTTTCTAGGACCACACCACTGCGTGGTCCGTGGAACATCAGTGATGCCAGAAAAAAATGGACATGTCTCCGTGCAGCAATCACGCACACGCGGGTACGCTGCACGGAGACACGTGCAGTGACAAATCACTGACGTGTGAGCAGACCCATTCATTATAATGGGTCTGCGTATGTCAGTGATTTTGGGACGTTTAAAAAAAAAGCACAAACGTCCTAGAATCACTGACGTGTGAAAGGGGCCTTATGGTGTGTCCAATACGTCGTAGGTCCTGCAGTGTTGGTGGAGGTGGGTGTCGCATACACCTGCTGTTTGATGTGACCTCAGAAAGAAGTCCAATGGGGTCAGGTCAGATGAGCGTGGAGGACACTCCACACAGCCACCATACCCAATGACTTGTAGAAAGGTCTCCATGAGGTATCGCTTCACATCCGCAGCTTTGCGAGTTTTACACATTCTAATCATAGCATTTCTGTATGCAAGGTGTCGATTCATATTGAATTGATGATGCCCTACAACTTTGTAATTCACTTTTTTCTCTATCTCGTTCCGTTTGAGATAAAAATGCTAACTCCCTTGTTTTCCACCAGGTGGCGCAATAGGTGGTTTCATTGCGTAGCGCATGGCTACTTTACTATACCTAGACACCACTTCTATGCCTATCAGATCCTATTGGATCAAGTCAGGATCACAAACCGAACCTTATCTAAGGTTCAACTGTGCGCCTTGAACCGAACTTCCAAAGGTTCGCTCATCTCTAATGTCAAGCTATTGGCGCCCCTTGATCGTCCCTGACAGCTGCACATGTCTGCTGATCAGATCAGCAGACAAGTGCGGAGATGACCGCGGACGTACCAGTACAGCCTTGGTCGTGAATGGCTTAAAAAAAAAAAAAAAAAATCAGTGTTCGAGTTCAGATTTCAGGTGCTTTATGATGCAAAAGTGTTGTAACAGCTCACCAAAGGCAGGGAATGATGAATTTGGGTGTGGAGCTCAATGAACAACAGGCTGGTTCTTGAGGTTAGGCAAGTCCACAAAAAGAAGGAAGAGCAGCATCTGCCAGAAGAGGACGTCAAGAAAACATCACATAACTTTATTCCATCGATTAAAATGCAGACAGGATTAAAACACAACGAATTGTAGACAAACATCCGGTCTACACGTTTCGGGCAGTGATGCCTTTATTCATGACCAACAAGTTGTGTGATGTTTTATGGACATCCTCTTCAGGCAAATGCTGTCCTCCTTCTCCTTTTTGTGCCTTTATGTATGCAAACCACTCGATGTGCTCAAGTACGCTTAGTGCTCGGCCCAGTGCGTGCCGCTTGCAGTGTTTCAATGGCTCTCACTGGGGGTAAAATCAGTGTTATCGGATGTAATGTGCACCAAAAAAAAAAAAATGAATAATGAAAAAACACTGCCCTCCCCCGGTAGTGATCTGTTTGCAGCTGGCTGTATCTGGGTGGAGAGCTGAACTGACCAATCAGTGACTTCCATTGGAGTTCAGGTTCGGGACAAGAACAGAACTTTAACCAAAGTCCATACGAACCCGCAGAACCGAACTTCAACCGGTCTATTCAGCTCTATTTGTAGCCAAAATCAGGAGTGGGTAAAAAAAAAATGAAGAGGTGGTGGCCATGTTTCTATTATACTTTTCCTCCGATTGTTACACTCCTGGTTTTGGCTACAAATACTGAGGTAAATACTCACCAAATACTCATCGTGCACATGGTTTTACAAATACTGAGGTAAAAACAGTCACCAAATACTCTATGTGTGCACGTGGCCTCAGAATAACAAAGTTTCCTACAACTTCAGATGATGATTGAACAAACCCAATCATGTACCATCTACAATGGCATGGAGACCATAATAAAGAAAAAGAAGATGTCTTCTTTGTTCCGTGTTGTGGATGAAACTGACCTAATTTTACCATGTAAGGGTACGTGCCCACTATCAGGACTCGCTGCGCCCTGGATTTAGTGGGTCCTGACCTACTGGGCCGTGAGTCTCCTCCACAGGAGACCACACCTGCTTGTACCCACGATCAGGATTCGGTACGCTGCGGTCTCTCGCTTGTGTTCTCCCTAAGGAAGAGACTGACGACTCCGCAGCAAACAATTGACATACTGCTGCTCGGAAAGTCGCACCGCAGGTCAGTGTTTGCAAAACAAGCACAGTGGGCAGGAGATTTCGAGAAATCCCGTCCTCTGCTTGTACTGTACACCACAGCATTTTGGATGCAGCTGAAGCATACTGCGTCCAAAACGCTGTGAACACGGATCGTGGGCACACAGCCTAATGGCGAGGAGAAGCGAAGAAATGTTTTTTCTTCATACAAGAAATGCAATTTAAGAAATGTGTAAGAATTGACACGACACACAGACCAAAATCTGAACACCAAGCACTGGGGAAGGGGGGGGACAAAAGCACGTGACCACTGCTCTGAATGGACCAGACACAGGGACAAGACAAGCAGGAATGTGAACATCACACAGTATATAAAAAAAAAAGAAGGGAAATTACTGGTTACATTGTACCATTTGTAATAACTTGTTCATTTTTAATAAAAATAATAATACTTCTAGATACACATGATAAACATAGGCATTTTGCCTCACCTTCTTGAAGACCTTTCCGTTGGGCTGGATTTCGTCCTCCTCGCTGAGCACTTCTCTGGTCCCCACACAACCCTTGGTTCTGAACAGTTCTGTGGCGTGCCTGAAGACCTTGTCCAGGGTATCACAGCCGGGGTACAGAGAGGACGCCAGGCCGCTGAAGCTGTCCACCGAACGGAACGGGCTACTTGGGTCATACTCATTTAGGGGCTTGGCTTTTACCCGTGTTGCTCTCCTCTGCCTTTCCTTGGCACCGGAAAGTAAGAACCAAGGCACAAAAGTGATCACTCCATAGAACCACATAAAGAAGTGGAGGATGTACCGCAGCACAGGATTTATGTCCTCTTTTATCTGCATTTTAAATGGAGGGAAGGAAGAGCGCCGCTGGAGAGAATAGTCAATTTACCTTCAAATAAAAAACAAATACTTAAAATTAGAAGCCATAACAGTTACACATGGCAAATATTGTAACATAACAGACTTGAGGCATTACACATGATACCAGAGAGCAAACAAGGAAAATCCAGCGAGTAATAACTAATCATCAGACACAAAGCGCTGCTCCAGAGACCAGCCTTCACAGCTGAAATCCCACAGGCTGCTGACAGCGTCATTCTTAAGGCTATGTGCGCACTTACCGGATTTTGCCGCGGATTTTCCGCGGATTTGCTGCATGTTTCGCTGCAGAAAATGTTCATAACATCTCTGCAGTGAATCACCAGCAAATCCTATGGAGAAAAAAAATCCTGTGCGCACTAGGCGGAATTTGACAGCTGCATGTTTTGCTGCGGAAATCCCGCAGCTAAAACAAGTGCATGTCACTTCTTTTCCGCACATCGCTGCGGGATTTCACTCCATTGACTCAATGTTAATCATGAAATCCCGCAGGGAATAACGCAGGCAGCAAATTCTGTGCGGTTCACTGCGTTTTCCTGCGTTATTCCCTGCGGTATTTCACGGTTTACCTCCGGTAATGTGCATCGCTTGTCTGCGGTTTTGCAGGGAAGTGATGTCATTACAGGAAGAGGAAGCCGTGCAGAGTAAACAAACACACATATCACTGACACATACAGACATCACAGACATAGATCACAGACACAGACACATAGAACACACATAGAAAGAAAACGGAAATATAGAAAAAAAAAAAAAGAACGTGGGCTCCGCTGCATATTTACCTTCCAGCCGAGGTAAGCACACAGCGGCGGGCCGGTATTCTCAGGCTGGGGAGGGAGAGGGGCAGGGATAATGTCCCCCGCCTCACTCCCCCTCCTGCAGCCGAGAATATCAGCCGCAGCTGCCCCGGCACTGTCGCATGCATTATGCGACAATACCGGCGTGTCCTCGGCTCTTCTTGCCACCGTGTAGCAGTGGTGGCAAGGTAATACAAGGGGTTAATGATGGTGGGGGACCACCGCCATTAACCCCAGGCTTGATCATGGCAGCGTCTATGTGACAGCTGACATGATCAACCCGTAAGTAAAGTGAATAAAACACACACACAGAAAAATCCTTTATTTTAAATAAAACAAACAAGCCTCGTTCACCATTTTATTAACCCCCCCCCAAACAAAGCTCCGGCGTAGTCCAGCGCTCCGACATAATCCACAGCTCCGGCGTCTTGCACTGCTGACATCCAGCCGCGACTGTCACAGACACAGGCTGAATGCAGCAGACAGCAGAGGTAATTACCGGTCATTTCCCACGGCCGGTAATGTGAACTCACTGCCGACCGTGGGAAATGCAGCGATCTGTCATCTATCTATCTATCTATCTATCCATCCCTCTATCTATTCTTCTGTCTATCCACTATCAGAATTAAATGTGTATTTTTTTTTTTTCAATGTGCTTTATTGCATTGAATGCAATAAAGCACATCCCAACCCGCACGCGGCAAAACCGCGGCAATACCGCGAACAATACCGCGGTAAAACCGCAGCAAACCGCATGCGGTTTTCGGGTGCGGTTTCCCGCGTTTTTTTACCGCGGGTGCGGTAATCTTTGAGGGCATGCGGAATTTTCTCAAGAAAATTCCATTTCCCAGTGCGCACAGAGCCTAAGATAATGTTACATGCTGCAATTCGGGGAAAAGTACGCAGTACCACAAAAGTCATTTTTCACTTTCTGAAGGATATAATTATGGCGTGCTGAAGAATAAGAATGACCCATTTACTCATCTAATTATATGTCTGCCCAACAGAGCTGATCACAGGGATTAGGTGCTTGGAGCAATTTGCCAACATTCACTTAGAGCTGCACTATTAGGGTAAGTTCACACAGTGCGTTTTCCGCAGTTTTCGGGTGCGTTTTTGCTCAGAAAACTGCATGACTTTGCTTCCCCAGCAAAGTCTGAGTTTTCATTTTTGCTGTCTGCACTGAGCGTTTTTTTTCAGCTGCGTTTTTGTGCTGCCACAAAAAAGCAGCATGTCAATTATTCCCGCGTTTTTCACTGCGCTTTTCATCCATTGAGTGCAATGGGATGTTGAAAGACGCAATGAGAAACGCAAATAGGTGCGTTTTGGTGCGTTTCTAAGATTAAAAACGCAGCTATAAACGCAGGAGGTGGGTAGTAAAGTGACATGTACAGGAAGAGGATTCCTTCTGTCAGTAAACACAGAAGCGTGAATCCTCCCGATACCGTCACCGCTGCTTCCACCTCCCATCCTGTGCATGTCTGCTCCCATGCGGCATCATATACGGGCAGGAGGTGGAAGCGGCTGCGAAAACAAAAGTGAACAGTAGAAAAAAAAAAAGTCATACTCACCTGTCTGCAGGGTCCCGGTGCCATGCCCGCTCCCAGATCCTCCTCCCGGTACCGCCGCTCCGGGTGTGTGCAGTCTCCCCGGGTACGTATGCCTGCAGGATTCAGGACCTGGCGATGGATCACCTGATGCAGTCACCTGACGCATCAGCTGATCGTAAGTCTCGGGCTGACGCCAGCGCCCAGCCGGTTTAACCTGTCAGTGGATGCGTCGGGAGACTTCATCCCTGATTACCGGCAGCTACTGCAGCGATCGGACGGGATCAGACTCGCTCTAGGAGCTGCCGGTAATCAGCACATAAGTGAGTATTTTTTTTTTTTTTGCACCGATGCATCAGCTGATTGTATACAATCAGCTGCTGTGTGAGGTGATTCAGGCACTTGATCCTGACACATCATCTGATCGCTTTGCCTTCCAGCAAACCGATCAGATGATATTGGATCTGGACTGGACGGCGCAGGACCCTGACCCAGGATTACTGCGGAGGAGGGGGGGTTCTTTATTTCAATAAAGATGGAGTCACTAATTGTGTTGTGTGTTATTTCTAATAAAAATATTTTTCTGTGTGTTGTGGTTTTTTTTTATCTTTACTAGAAATTCATGGTGGCCATGTCTAATATTGGCGTGACACCATGAATTTCGGGCTTAGGGCCAGCTGATAATATACAGCTAGCCCTAACCCCATTATTACCCAGTGAGCCACCCGGCATCAGGGCAGCTAGAAGAGTTGGATACAGCGCCAGAAGATGGCGCTTCTATGAAAGCGCCATTTTCTGGGGTGGCTGCGGACTGCAATTCGCAGCGGGGGTGCCCAGAAAGCATGGGCACCCTGCACTGTGGATTCCAATCCCCAGCTGCCTAGTTGTACCCGGCTGGACACAAAAATTAGGCGAAGCTCACGTCATTATTTTTTATTATTTCATGAAATTCATGAAATAATTAAAAAAAAAAGGGCTTGTCTATATTTTTGGTTCCCAGCCGGGTACAAATAGGCAGCTGAGGGTTGGGGGCAGCCCGTACCTGCCTGCTGTACCCGGCTAGCATACAAAAATATGGCGAAGCCCACGTCATTTTTTTTTGTTTGGGGGGGCAAAGAAAACCTGCAGAAAGTCCTGGAAGGAGGATGCTGAGCCTTGTAGTTCGACAGCTGATGTCCGCTCTCCTGCATACACTATTGGATGGAGTATGCTGAGCCTTGTAGTTCTGCAGCTGTCTGCTCTCCTGCATACACTAGTGGAGAATGAAGAACATATTGAAGAAGGAAATGACATCAGACCTTTTTTTTTTTTTTTGTTCACTGATAAAAAACGCATAAAGACGCAGTGAGCAAAAAGGCAGCAAAACGCAGCAAAAACACGCACCAACTCGCGGCAAAACGCGTGCGTTTTTGGCCACTTTTTTTGACGCAAGTGCGTTTTTATGTGTTTTTTGTCGCAAAAAAACGCACAAAAACGCAGCGTAAAAAAAAACGCAGTGTGTGAACCTAGCCTTAGGCCCTGTGCACACTGCGTTTTTATTGCCTTTTTGAGTGCAGTTTGGTCATAAAACTGCCAGCAAAGTCAAAGGGAATCCTGAAGAAATGTGCACGTTGCTTTTTTTTTCTCCTAGCAGATTTGGTTCAGAAATAAATCTGCAGAGTATCAATTCTTTCAGCTTTTTTCCACCTCTGAATACAAAGAAAATGCATGAAAAAAACCACATCAAAAACGCACTTAAAACACGTTAAAAAAAAAAAAAAAAAAAAACAACACTTTTTTTCTGCCAAGAGATGCAGATTTGGTGCACAAATTTTTGCAACTAAGTACTCAGCTTGTGCACATAGCCTATAAGGGTATATACGTATGTTAAATATTGGTTGCAGAAATTCATGCACCATTTCTGCATCTCTTAGTAGGAAAACCCCAGCACAAAAATAGGCTTTTTGATGCCTTTTTTGACACATTTTTACAGTGGTTTTGTGCATGTTTTTTATTGCTTCCAGTGGTGAAAAACACAGGCATAAATGCTGAAAGAATGGACACGCTGCAGATTATTGTCTGCACCAAATCTGCATAGGGAAAAAAAAAAAATCAGGTCAGAACATTCGAAAGCTGTGAAGTGACCAAAACAAGTGACGGCTCCATTATCAATTAGAAGCTGTTACTATATTAAATATGAAATAATAATAATAATAATAATAATAATAATAATAGGCTGGCGGCAAGGCGAGCAAAAAAGGCATCTGTAAAGGAATTAAGGCCGGGGCCACACGGGGCACTAGTGCGATCCTCACATGACACTCGGCTCACGCTGGCAGTACAGCATAGCCGAGTGTCATGCGAGTGTCCCTGCCACTGAGGTCCGACTGTGCGAGCGGACCTCAGCTGCGGGGGGGCGGGCTGGCACTGAGGAAAGGAGGGCCGGCGCTGAGGAGGGGAGGGAAGGATTTATCTCCCTCTCTCCTCCGTAGCCGGCTATAGCGATTCTCGCCCTGCACTCGCGGTACACCGGTGTACCGCGAGTGCAGTGCGATTTTTTTCTCACCCCAAACACTTGAATAGGTGCGAGAGAAACAGGATCACATTGCACCCGCAGCATGCTGCGATTGTTTTCTCGGTCCGATTAGGGCTGAGAAAATAATCGCTCATGTGCGCTGACACACAGGCTAATATTGGTCCGAGTGGAATGCAATGTTTTATCGCACTCCACTTGCACCGTTTTTCTCGCCGTGTGGCTTAGGCCTAAAGATGAGACTTCAGGAAAAACCCCGCCACAGTAAATACTATGTCAGTACGGCGGCATTTAAAAGATGCCTTGTGCACATACCCTTAAGGAATTGTCTGAGCAAAACACATTCATTTCCATGGGTAAAGATTTAAGATAACAAACCCAATCATACTCACCTATAGGTGTCCACAGGCAGCTATGTGATCTGTGCAGAAAGCAAGCAGTGCTGAGTGATGTCACCATGCTATCAGACTGTTGTGCGCTGTGATTAGCTCCAGAGGTCATGAGACTGAGCAACATGTCATCAAACATCCATTAACATGCTCCTTGAGTCACCTGACCACTGCAGCCAATCACAGGTCACAGCGGTTCAGCCGCTTGTAGAATGGTAACATCATCGCTTCCTGTCTCTGCCCAGATCGCGGAGCTGCCTGCGCTGAATCCAGGTGGGTGCTGGTAGGTGAGTAAGGCTGAGTTTGTAATGTTTTACATTTCCAGTCCTCTGAGGAACCCAACAGACCCCTATGTACAATACGATCCATCAGGTGGTGATGGTGTCCTGCCTGCACGTGGTCCAGCACTGCTGTTCTATTCATATACAGTGGAACCTTCGATTAAGAGTAACTTGGTGTGAGAGCGTTTAGCAAGACAAGCAAAGATTTCTAAAAATGTGTAACTTGGTTTAAGAGCAATGATTTGCAATAAGAGCAAATATTCACCGTGCACACTTCTGATTCCGTCCCTTCACCGCGCTCTGACCCACTCTGGTGGTAAATTTCTGTATATATTTACTGTATACAGTATACCATTGTACAGTACATACTATATAGCAAGTCTATCAATTTGCATTTGTGGATACAGTATTGTACTTTCTTATTGATAACCAGTACAGCACATTGCTTATACTGTACCTCCCGCACACCAACAATTCTATTGTAAGATAACGTACAGTTTAATTTGTTTTACATGTTTTTTACTGTACAGTATTTTGTATTAGTGTACTGTAATAATTTTATATGAATACATTATTTTGTAGTACTGTAATAATATTTGTGTGCATACAGTAAATATTTTTGGGTTGTGGAACAAATTGTCTGCGTTTCAATTATTTCCTATGGGAAAATTCACTTTGATATAAGAGTAACTTGGTTTAAGAGCAAACTCCCGGAACCAATTATGCTCGTAATCCAAGGTTCCACTGTATTTGTAAATACAGATATACTAGTGCAGATGTAATCAGAGCCTGTGGACGTTATATTTCCAGGCGACTGCTTTATTTTAAAGGGAAAAATCTTTTGAGAGTATGCAAAGTCAGACTTCTGAAATATATTCCCAAAATCGACCATAAGATGGCAGTATTACTATATCCACAGACCTCTATGAACTGAATATACAGCTCTGGCAAAAATTAAGAGACCACTGCAAAATTTTAAGTTTTTCTGATTTTTCTTTTTATAGGTATATTTTCTTCTTTTATTCTATAAACTACTGACAATGTCTCCGAATTTCCAAGCAATAAATTTTGTATTTATTTCCCGAAAATGAGAAATTGTCAAAATAACAAAACAATGCATTGCTTTCAGACCTCAAATAAAGCAAAGAAAACAAGTTCATAATAATTTAGAAACAACAATACTAATGTGTTAACTCAGGAAGAGTTCAGAAATCAATATTTTGTGGAATAACCATGATTTTTAATCACAACTTTCATGCGTCTTGGCATGCTTTCCACCAGTCTTTCACACTACATTTGGGTGACTTATGCCACTCCTGGTGCAAAAATGTAAGCAGTTCTTCTTTGTTTGATGGCTAGTAACTATCCATCTTCCTCTTGATTACATTCCAGAGGTTTTCAATGGGGTTCAGGTCTGGAGATTGGGCTGGCCATGACAGGGTTTTGATGTGGTGGTCCTTCATTCACACATTGATTGACCTAGCTGCGTGGCATGGCGCATTGTCCTGCTGGAAAAAACAGTCCTCAGAGTTGGGGAACATTGCCTGAGCAGAAGGAAGCAACGTTTTTTCCAGGATATAATTGTATGCGGCCTGATTCATATGTCCTTCGCAAAGTTTAATCTGCCCAATTGGACTGGAGTAAGGTAATCTTCTCTGATGAGTCTAATTTTCAGCTTTGCCCAACACCTGGTCGTCTAATGGTTAGACGGAGACCTGGAGAGGCGTAAAAGCCACAGTGTCTTGCACCCACTGATAAATTTGGTGGTGGATCGGTGATGATCTGGGGATAGTTCAGCAAGGCTGGAAATGGGCAGATTAAACTTTGTGAAGAATAAAAATCAAAAAAATGTAGGTATACATTGTTACATTTTTTAATTTACTTTTTTTTTTCATTACATTTTTGTGTTTTTGAAACTATTTAAAAATGAATAAATAGCTCTTATGTGAGAGAGGGGGGTACATGACAGCTGCTGCTACATATTGATGGGATCATGAATTCACAGATGGAGCATCTTCTCTTTTTAGCCCATCACTCCGTGCCCTTGGTAGACGTGCACTTTTCGTACGTGATAATGATCCAAAACACACATCTGCTGCATTTCTGAAGAACAGGGTGAAAGTGACTCAGTGTGCAAGGATCTGAACCCAACTGAACTCCTATGGGGAAGTCTGAAGAGAGAAGTGACCACTCCCATCCAGCATCCAAGCTCTAAGGCTATGTGCCCACATAGCGTTGAGGTCCTTGCATTTCTAAACGCATCCTCTTGCAGTAATTCATTTAGCCAAAGTTGCTTTTGACCACAAAATAGCGCTAAAAACGCATGTGTTTTTACCGCGTTTTTAATGCGGGTTTTTTTGCGCTTTTTACCTGCTTTTCCATTGCATTTTGAACATAAAAACGCTGCTAAATAAAGTTTAAATAGTCAAACAAAATGAAAAAAGGGAAAAAAATAATCAAATCTATATTTTGTAGATAAATAATGGAAATAGATATATTAATTAAAATCTTAGGTGTAATATGATATTTATCACAAAAATAGCAATAAATAGATGTTTTTCTATATTTTAATTGTCGGACTATGTGTGTGTGTAAGGGACATAAGAAATCATTATGTTGATGTGCAAAAAGCATGCGTTTAGGTAGTCCAAAACGCATGTTTTCTGCACCTAAAAAGGAGGAAAAACGCAGGAATTTTGAGGTTTCTTGGTTTTTGACATTTCTCATTGACTTCAATGTTAGCAAAACGCACCTCAAATGGCAAAAACAATTACATGTTGCTTCTTTAAACGCTGAGTTTTTGACCCAAATTTATGCAAATTAAACGCAGCTTTTTAACAGCATGGTGGGCACAAGAAATCCCTGTTTCTCATAGACTTTGCTGGGAAAATCAAAACGCATGCATTTTGGCACTAAAAAGGTGCAGTTCAAAACGCTGCAGAAAAGCATGAAAAAACGCAACGTGGGCACATAGCCTAAGGCTGCTTTCACACATCCGGTTTTTGCACTGCGGCTCAATCCGGCTCAAAAACCTATGCAACAGATGCGGCGAAAAAAACGGATCCGTTGCATACGTTTTTCCATGCGGCCCGTCCGTTTTTTGACGGATGCAGCTTGATACTGAGCATGTGCAGTTCAAAAAAACCGCATCCGGCCGCCGGATGCGTTTTTTGCCGCAGGACGCCGCATCCGGCGTCCATAGGCTTGCATTGTAAATCGCACCGCACTGCGATGCGGTTTTTTCGCCGTACAAAAAAACGTGCCAGGCAACGTTCCATCCAGCCGCCGCATGGGCTAAATATGCAGCATCCGGCAAAAACCGGACGCAATGCAAGGCCATGCAGCACAATACGACGCTAATGCAAGTCTATGCGGAAAAAAAGCAACCGGCGGCAAAAAAACCCCAAAAAACTGTTGCGTTTTTTCTGCAAAACGACGTATTGTGCTGCTCAGCAAAACACGGATGTGTGAAAGCAGCCTAAAAAAGGCTGTTTTTGAAGAATGGTAAAAAGATAGAGATTGCAATATGTCGCTCAGAAGACTTGTTGCTGTCCTTAAAAATCATGGAGGTCATACAAAATATTGAATGTAGTTTTTTTTTTATGTGGGGTCTATTCATTTTTGCATCAACCAATTTTAAGATTTGGGAATTAAAGTTATAGTATAACCCTAGTCTAGTGAGATATTGATAACAATTTTACTTTTCAAATGGGTATGTGCTGACGTCTGCAGAGTTCTGTACATGGTGTGTGATGACGTGAGCGATCACACAGGAAGCAGCCGCACTTGTGTATGTGCAGGATTGTGCTTCCCATACGTTTCTGTACAGGATCCATGACTAGGAAGCAGCCCGGGCTCCTTGTATAACGGACAGCAGCTTGGAAGGAGAGCAGATGAGACGACGCTGTGCAGTGCTGCATACGTGGCAGAGCAAGAACTGATGGCAGAGTACAGCACCGAGCTGTTATATGCACTAAAATGCTAAAACCTGAACCATACAGTTAGGTCCAGAAATATTTGGACAGTGACACAATTTTCGCGAGTTGGGCTCTGCATGCCACCACATTGGATTTGAAATGAAACCTCTACAACAGAATTCAAGTGCAGATTGTAACGTTTAATTTGAAGGTTTGAACAAAAATATCTGATAGAAATTGTAGGAATTGTACACATTTCTTTACAAACACTCCACATTTTAGGAGGTCAAAAGTAATTGGACAAATAAACCAAACCCAAACAAAATATTTCTATTTTCAATATTTTGTTGCGAATCCTTTGGAGGCAATCACTGCCTTAAGTCTGGAACCCATGGACATCACCAAACGCTGGGTTTCCTCCTTCTTAATGCTTTGCCAGGCCTTTACAGCCGCAGCCTTCAGGTCTTGCTTGTTTGTGGGTCTTTCCGTCTTAAGTCTGGATTTGAGCAAGTGAAATGCATGCTCAATTGGGTTAAGATCTGGTGATTGACTTGGCCATTGCAGAATGTTCCACTTTTTTGCACTCATGAACTCCTGGGTAGCTTTGGCTGTATGCTTGGGGTCATTGTCCATCTGTACTATGAAGCACCGTCCGATCAACTTTGCGGCATTTGGCTGAATCTGGGCTGAAAGTATATCCCGGTGCACTTCAGAATTCATCCGGCTACTCTTGTCTGCTGTTATGTCATCAATAAACACAAGTGACCCAGTGCCATTGAAAGCCATGCATGCCCATGCCATCACATTGCCTCCACCATGTTTTACAGAGGATGTGGTGTGCCTTGGATCATGTGCCGTTCCCTTTCTTCTCCAAACTTTTTTCTTCCCATCATTCTGGTACAGGTTGATCTTGGTCTCATCTGTCCATAGAATACTTTTCCAGAACTGAGCTGGCTTCATGAGGTGTTTTTCAGCAAATTTAACTCTGGCCTGTCTATTTTTGGAATTGATGAATGGTTTGCATCTAGATGTGAACCCTTTGTATTTACTTTCATGGAGTCTTCTCTTTACTGTTGACTTAGAGACAGATACACCTACTTCACTGAGAGTGTTCTGGACTTCAGTTGATGTTGTGAACGGGTTCTTCTTCATCAAAGAAAGTATGCGGCGATCATCCACCACTGTTGTCATACGTGGACGCCCAGGCCTTTTTGAGTTCCCAAGCTCACCAGTCAATTCCTTTTTTCTCAGAATGTACCCGACTGTTGATTTTGCTACTCCAAACATGTCTGCTATGTCTCTGATGGATTTTTTCTTTTTTTTCAGCCTCAGGATGTTCTGCTTCACCTCAATTGAGAGTTCCTTAGACCGCATGTTGTCTGGTCACAGCAACAGCTTCCAAATGCAAAACCACACACCTGTAATCAACCCCAGACCTTTTAACTACTTCATTGATTACAGGTTAACGAGGGAGACGCCTTCAGAGTTAATTGCAGCCCTTAGAGTCCCTTGTCCAATTACTTTTGGTCCCTTGAAAAAGAGGAGGCTATGCATTACAGAGCTATGATTCCTAAACCCTTTCTCCGATTTGGATGTGAGAACTCTCATATTGCAGCTGGGAGTGTGCACTTTCAGCCCATTTTATATATATAATTGTATTTCTGAACATGTTTTTGTAAACAGCTAAAATAACAAAACTTGTGTCACTGTCCAAATATTTCTGGACCTAACTGTATAGCGGGGGGCACGAAGCACGAGGGCCCAGGAGCCTGGACCAGGGCCAAGGAGGGGAGCAGTCATGTGGTTCCTGGTAAGGCTGCGGATGAGGTAACCTTGGAGGTTTCACAAGCCTTACATACGGCTATGCACAAAACACATGAATAAACTAGACGCACAAACCTGTGACTATGAGAGTACACCAGGGTTCAGGCTCAGTGCCCGTCACTGCCCGTCTCTGCAGCACCGGTGATCTCACAGAGCTTCACTTGACGTTAACCTATATCCCAACACCTATGGGAAAAGCTCTTTAAGCATCTGTCACCAGATTTCACTAAAGAAAATATGTATTAGACCCCAATGAGACTGGTGTACATACTTTTGAAACTCCGTGTCAGAATCGCTGTATAACCCAGAAGTTAAAATGAGCATTAGAGTTCAGCTCTAGAAGTCATCTGTACCGCCATCCAAAGCCTATGAAAACTGACGTAATACAGTTGAGCACATTATCTCACAGTTCACACTAGGATCTGTTTTAATCATCTATCTTTCTGATCGCAGACTCCTCAGGTGTCCAGCCCCGCGTTGGTCCCACGTGGGCATTCTGCAGATTTGCCCGATCACACTTCATCTACTGTGTGGGTCGGTGCCGCTTATCAGTATAAGGGCTCATTCACATGACCGTTCCGTTTTTGCAGTCCGCAAAAAACGGTCCTGTTTTTTCACGGATGCATCCGTGTGGCATCTGTGTGACAACCGCATCCGTATCGTTCCATATATGGTCCGTGTATCATCCGTGTAACTTCCGTGGTTTTTTTTGAGGACCACAAAAAAAAAAAAAAAAAAAAAGGAGTTACATCCAGTCCAGGGTATCTGGTCAGATGCTGGTCCACATATAAAGTCTATCGTACAGCACAATAAATAAATAAGTTTAAAAAAAAAAAAGAAAAAAAAAAAAACAGCGTGTGGTCCCTCCCAATTTTGATACCAGCAGAGATAAAGCCTCACAGCTGCTGGCTGGTATTCTCAGGCTGGGGAGACCCACATCATTGGAAGCCCCCCCGCCGCCTAAAAGTATCAGCCAGCAGCTGGCCAGAATTCCCGCATCCATTAGATGCGACAGTCGTCCCGGGGCTTTACCAGCGCTGACTTCAGGAGGTTAGCTAGGTACATTACCTGCAGTGATGGAAGCCGCTGCAGTCCTGACTTCAGCACTCGTCACTGAGTTCAATACCTTCCGCATTCACAAGTATCGAGAGTTACAGTCTCGGACCGCCCGCGAGAGGTGATCTGAGAACACGGTGGGCATAGAAGTCAGTGACAAGAGCCACAGGTAATGAACTTTACTAACCTCCTGACGGCAACGCTCATCATCCCCGCAGCTGCTCACACACTGCAGTGCGGGCAGATGCTGACACGCTGCAGTGCGGGCAGATGCTGACACGCTGCAGTGCGGGCAGATGCTGACACGCTGCAGTGCGGGCAGATGCTGACACGCTGCTGTGCGGGCAGATGCTGACACGCTGCTGTGCGGGCAGATGCTGACACGCTGCTGTGCGGGCAGATGCTGACACGCTGCTGTGCGGGCAGATGCTGACACGCTGCTGTGCGGGCAGATGCTGACACGCTGCTGTGCGGGCAGATGCTGACACGCTGCTGTGCGGGCAGATGCTGACACGCTGCTGTGCGGGCAGATGCTGACACGCTGCTGTGCGGGCAGATGCTGACACGCTGCTGTGCGGGCAGATGCTGACACGCTGCTGTGCGGGCAGATGCTGACACGATGCTGTGCGAGCAGCCGCAGGGCTGGGGACACAGATTGCAGGGACACCTGACGGAAGTCACATAGAAGTGCTTCTGTGCGGCTTCTGGGTATTCTGTGGACCCACTGACTTGTATTGAGTCATGGTCCGTTATTACGGAACAGAATAGGACATGTTCCATAATAACGGAACGGACATACGGCATCCAATGTGTTTTTTTTATAGGATCGGATACACACAGAAGTGCTACCATGTACCATCCGATCCATCCTACACAAAAGTCAATGAAAAGATGGTCCTGTCAGTAGGTCCGCAAAAACCCAGGAACTGAACAGGACAGATGGAACGGTCAACTGAATGAGCCCTAAAGCTCACTGTACACTTTAACCCCTTAAGGAGTGGGCGACTTCATTTTTTGCACCTTAGTTTTTTCCTCCCCGTATTCCAAGAGCCGTAATACCTTTTCCTGTAGATATAGCCCGAAGTAGTAATCACTGACGATTATGAACACAGATGGTCCCCACACTACAGAACCACAGCAGGAAAAAAAATGCACATTCCACTGTCCTACGTATGCAATGTAATGACCGCGTAATACATATGTATGAGCGGCACTGAGAATCTACTGCCAATAACTGACCTGATGCCAATATCAACTCCTCATAAAACACTTTAGTAGGCACAAAGGTCTCCAGGATTTCAGAGCAAAGCGACCACAAATAGCAAAAATAGGCCTCTGGATCCCCTAGAGATCACACCCAGACCTCAAAACTAATAGTAACGTGCAAAGTCGTGACCTGACGTGACCCAAGCAGATTACAGTCTTATGTGACTTATGTGCTCATCCCTTTTTCCTGCCAGACGTGGCACAACCTATAGATCAGCTACAGGGTTAACATTTACTGGCACTAACATGAAACTTCAAAAAGGTGGGGGGTGGGGTCAGAAATAAAATTAAAAAATGGATACCACCACCAATGATCGCTCCTCTCTCCCTTACAGAAGAATAACCTACCATGAAACTTCTCTGCATCTTTGTGAATTAGTAGGAAACAATCAGCAAGCAGGACTTGTGTGTACAAAGTTTCTAGGGAGCCCGTGAGCAGGACAACGTGTAGATAATATGCACAGGCTTACAGCTCGCCCTGCAGGCAGCATTTCTGATACTATTTTTGGTGGCCAGATGTAACTTTAAAGTGTATAGTATACAGCGAGGAGCCTATATACACATTATCAGACCACAGCCACTATTCTGGCATGGAAAAAAAAAAAAAAAGTCAGAAATTTGTGTAACAAAGTTTATACAAAATGAGCTTTACCTCTTCACACAACTTTGATGCGCTTTAATGCTACCCACTATTCCAATCACCAGGATTTTCCTATATAAGCAATACTGGCACTATCAGGCTGAGTCTATATATACCTATAGATGTCAGCTAGGATGTATAGGTTTTGAAACACAAGCAAGTAAAGTTTGTAAAATGAGCAGCTTTTTGCTTGCAGTAGCTGCTGATCAGCTGATAGCTAGGGTGGGTTTTCATAGCGATTCCTGCGCCCTGCCTGCCCATTCCCCCCGTTATTTATGCTAATTCTATTATAGAATCGTTTTACTAAGTGGCTAGAAGGACCTGTGCTGATGTCATACCCATGAGACCAGAAGGGGCGGGGCCTCAGCCAACATATTTGATACCAGATAGCAACATTATTTTTCTGTTGATTGAGGCCCTGTGCCTTCTGGTCACATGGGTATGACCTCAGCACAGGTCCTTCTAGTCACTTGGTAAAACGATTCTATAATAGAATTAGCATAAATAACACGGGGAAGGGGGCGGGGATCACTATGAATACCCCCAGAATCAGCAGCTGCTGCCACACAAAAAGCTGCTCATTTTACTTGCCTGTGCTTCAAAACATATACATCCTAGCTGACAACTAAAGGTATGTATAGAATCAGCCTGACAGCGCCAGTATAGCACTGACATTAGGTAATATAGGAAAATCCTGGTGATTAGTGTGCTTTAAACAAGAGGGGGCATAGGCAATCATGAATTAGCACAGAAATTATAGACCAAATCTGATCCCGCTCATAGCAAAGGTTTGCATCCAATTCAGCCAAAGATGTGCCAACTTTTCACATGTCCTCTAGGTCCTCATTTAGGTGTTCGATTTTTCACGTGCATGTTCTCATTTATAAAAAACACAGACATTTAATGAGGCCTAAAGGGGACTTTACACGCTAAGACATCGCTAATGCGAACTCGTTGGGGTCACGGAATTGGTGATGCACATCCGGCCGCATTAGCGATGCCGTTGCGTATGATACCTATGAGCGATTTTTCATGCATCGTCGCAAAAACGTGCAAAATCGCTCATCGGTGACATGGGGGTCCATTCTCAAAAATCGTTACTGCAGCAGTAACGAAGTTGTTCCTCGTTCCTGCGGCAGCATACATCGCTCCGTGTGACACCGCAGGAACGAGGAACCTCTCCTTACCTGCCTCATGGCCGCTATGCGGAAGGAAGAAGGTGGGCGGGATGTTCGTCCCGCTCATCTCCGCTTCTATTGGGCGGCGGTTCAGTGACGCAGCTGTGACGTCGCTGTGATGCTGAACGAACCGCCCCCTTAGAAAGGAGGCGGTTCGCCGGTCACAGCGACGTCGCCGGGCAGCTAAGTATGTGTGACGGGTCTGGGCGATGTTGTGCGGCACGGGCAGCGATTTGCCAGTGTCGCACAACAGATGGGGGCGGGTACCTACACTAGCGATATCGGTACCGATATCGCAGTGTGTAAAGTAGCCTTAAGGGTGCATTGCCCTTCTGAACTGTAAAGTGCTGCGGAATATGTTGGTGTCATGTAAATAAAAATTATTAATTATTATGATTATTATTATTATTATTATTATTATAGCGTCATCAATTCCATGGCGCTTTACATGTGAAAGGGGTGTCCATAATAGGGACAAGTACAATATTATTATGGATAGGCTAGGTTTTTTTCCCGGCTCCAAAATTAAAGCATTGTAAGCTCCAAGTTTGCCATTTTTATTTCTTTTTTTGCATTTTCTCCATAGTCTTCTCTATTAGGCCATGTGCACACAGCGTCTTATTGTCACCAGAGCACCCACCAAGTTTTCCAAGGCAAAGTCGTTTAAGGAAAATTACGGCAGTCGTTTCTATGAACCGACTTCACTGGTGGTTTTGCCGTAGTTCTTGCTGCGGCTCTGCCACCGGTGTCTTTTACTCTACACTGATGTATAGAGAGTGTTAGGTTTCCAAGAATGAGAATGTCACTTCTTTTCCAAGCTCTGAAACAGTTAAAGGGGTTGTCCGGTCTAAAATGATACATCTGCAGTCCTCTGTGTCACTCTATGTGACTGCACACTTATGAATCCTCTCAGTTCACACTGTGCGTTGCGAAGATTCACTGGTTCGTGAGCAGAGAGCGGCGGTCAAAGATGACATTTGTGCACTATGCAGGTTCCCGACCAGAACCCAACCTATGGGCATAGCCTCACTCATTACAAGCGACTAGTAGGTGCAGCTGTCTAGTGGGCATGGCCTTGCTCAATACAATAGAGCTGAGTTTTAGTCAGGAACATGCAGAGCGCACAATTGTGGTCATAAGACCGCCATTCCCGGCTCAGAAACCAGCAAATCCTTGCAGGACACAGTTCGGGAGCTGGGAAGGGTCATGAGTATGCAAAACATAGAGTGACTACAGACTTATCACTTTAGACCGCAAACCGGAAAACCCCTTTACGGCTGGAAACACATCTATGCGAGTAAAATCGGTCCGAGTTAGCTGAAAAAAACTCGGCTGATTTTATTTCACGTTAGGTCAGAGTGCAACGCAACTGCACTGCGATCCTGAGATTTTTCTCATGATTGCAGTGCATGTGCAATGCGTGTGTGATCCGTGTGTGATCCTTTTTTTTTCTCAGCAGCTGTCATCTGCCATTCAGCTCTGCTACATGGCCGCTAACAGCAGCCACAGACAGCCATGTAGCAGAGCTGAATGGCAGATGACAGCAGACACAGACAGAGTCGCACGATCAGAATGAACTCTGATGAACTTCACCCGACTTCATTGTCATGCCGCGGCTCTGTGTCGCGTCCCGATTAGAAGCACTCACCGGTGACCGCTAATCCCCTGAGTGACTGAAGTGAGCAGCGCGATTAGCGCTGCCGTCACTCAGGTTACCCGCGGCTAGCTGGATCCTCCCCCGTGACCGCAACTCACCTGTGACTTCATCGCTGTCACTCGGGCGACTTGCTGTCACTGTTGGAGGATCCAGCGGTAGCCGCGAGTAACCTGACTGACATTAGCTGATCGCGCTTCTCACCTCAGTTGCTGCATGGAGGTGACAGGAGCGACGGTGTCTTCTGCAGCTCCTGTCACCTTCATGTAGCAGAGCTGGAAGCGACGCGGGACCTCCGTGGATTACGTCGGACAAGGATGGGTTTTTTGCGTACTTAATAAAGTGGTGAACGAGGATCTTTGTTATTGTTTATTATATCAAATAAAGGATTTTTTCACTGTGTGAGTTTATTAACTTTAACTTGCAAGTTAATCATTGGCGGTGTCTCATAGACGCCTGCAATGATTAATCTAGGATTTAGTGGCAGCTATGGGCTGCCATTAACTCCTTATTACCCCGATTGCCAACGCACCAGGGCAAATCGGGAAGAGCCGGGTACAGTCCCAGAACAGTCCCATCTAATAGAAGCGGCCATTCTGAGCGGCTGGTGGCTGATATTGTTAGGCTGGGGGGCTCCCCATAATGTGGAGCTCCCCATCCTGAGAATACCAGCCTTCAGCCGTATGGCTTTATCTGGCTGGTATTAAAATTGGGGGAGACTGCACGCTGTTTTTTTTTTATTTAATTATTTTAATGCACAGCATAGACATGCCCACTGGCTGCTCTGATTGGTTGCAGTGAGACAGCTGTCACTCAGCGTGGGGGCGTGTCTGACTGCAACCAATCATAGGTGCCGGTGGGCGGGTAAAGCAGGGAATACAAGATTGAATAATGAGCGGCTGGCTTTTTCAAAAGAGGAGAAGCCGCCGGAGCAGTGTGAACGCCGTGCAGCGCCGCGCTGGTGATCGGGGATCGGTGAGTATGAGAGGGGGGGGGGGGGGGGAGAGGAATAGACCGACATGGACAGAGAGAGAGAGACCGACCGACAGAGAGAGGATAGAGACCGAGGAGAGAGAGGACTGACAGAGAATAGTGATTGACAGACATTGTGAGACATCACTCGTTTCCAGTGTTTTAGGAAACATGCGAGAAATCTATTTAGAAAATCGGATGTCACTAGGATGGTGTGAGTGCCGTCCCGTGACATCCGATTTTTTACACGCTCCCATAGACTTGCATAGGAGAGACTCGAGGTAGAAACTCGCAAAAAAGCAGCATGCTGCGATTTTTTTCTCAGTCAGATTTGGACTGAGAAAAAAAAAAAAATTCGCAAATGCGATCTGAATCATTCACTAACATGTGTCCGATTCCAATGCGAGATTTTCTCGCATTGCTCTACTGCGAGAAACTCGCAAGTGAGAAGCAGCCCTAAGAGGTGAAATACGCCAGAACATGTACACAGCAATGTTGTTTGGTCATTGCTGTGCATTATGCTCATTTTATGGGGTGCTTTGACCATAAGCCCTCAAGACTTGAAAAATGCTTCCTATTAAGTTACAAACTAAAATAAAGTAACAAAAAACAAAACCTGGAATTGTTTCTAAGTAATGCTAAGAAAACTGTGAGAAATGTGTGGATTTTTATGTCAAGCCATTAAAATCCCAGCCCTGGATGATGTGAATATTGATTCTTCTGCAATCCTTGTAATGCAAGCAGACATTAGCCGAAAATCATTTGCTGGTATTTAAGACTAGAAATCAGTCTGTACAGCCGGTAAAGATTATCCAACATAAAGGCAAACGTTGAAGGACGCTCGCTGAGGCCGCCTGTTCTCCACCGTCAGGTCCGACATACCATGAATGCAGATGACAGCCAGCTATCATATGATCTGGAGACAATGACTCACCGCTGGGATTTTTTATATATTTTTGTACAGTCTCATGGAGACAAGAAGAAGAAGAAAAAAATGTTGGCCTCAGTCCAGCTGCAGAATGGTAACTGTACTTAATCCCTGGGCTCACGTTTTATGCTGCTTTGTAAATTATGCATAGTAATTGCCGGAGGTGAACGCCCGTCCCTGCCCACATGGCACATGTAGCTGCGTCAGTAGAAAGCGAGAACCAGGTGCAAGGCCAGGGTCACACAGTACCTTCATTGCCTCATGGCAGGCCGGCTGGAGTTGGCGTGGCCTAGATAAGTATAGTGTCACAGTGTCAATGCCAATACAGCAAAAAGAGATGGTGACTAATATAATGGCTGCTAAACACCTGTAAGGACAGTTTATAAAGGTTAGAATAAGGCTGGGCCTTCCTGGTGACTTTGGCCTCGACACCTGTCACAAAATCAAAACTTCTCTGTGGATGTCGCTGCTACATCGCAGCACAGGACTGTGAAGAGGGCGGAGGGTACTCTGAAAAGCAAGGCGCAAGAAGTCCAACCGCGCCCGATTATTTTGCGTCTTCCTCGGTGCATTCGCAGTACCCTCAGGGACATTCACTCGTATTGCCCTGCGATGTAGCAGTAACATCTAGAAAATTTTTATCACATGGACGGCACGGTGGCTCAGTGGTTAGCACTGAAGTGCTGGTGTCCTAGGTTCAAATCCCACCAAGGACAACATCTGCAAGGAGTTTGTATGTTCTCCCAGTGTCTTTGTGGGCATTCTCAGGTTTCCTCCACAATCTAAAGACATACAAATAGGGAATTTAGATTGTGAGCCCCAATGGGGACAGTGTTGCTGATGTATGTAAAGCATTGTGGAATTAATAGTGCTATAAAAGTGAAGAAATATTATGAAAAATTTTGAGGACAAAATCACTGGGTAGCCCCAGACTTATTTAGGAGTATTTTAGTACACCTTTATTGCAGGTTGCAATCCCAGTCTGAATAAGACAGTTTCATGGAGGTCTATGAAGGTGTCAGTTTGGGTCGTCTCATGCTCTGGCCGGGACTTGCATCCACAATATGCTGATCGGAAACTGACCAAGCAAAAGGCCCCTATTCATCAAGCCTGGCGCTGTTCACCAAGTGTCTTGAAGGGGCATGGAATCAGATGCTTCTGATTCTTTAAGAGGCTCGGTTGTCAGGAGCATCTGGCAAGTTGTACGTGCCTCAATGTACATCACCATAAACCTTACTCCAGTCAGGGATGGGAGTAAGACTTCTGGAATAAGAATTAGACTCGCTGTGGTGTTACAGCCCCATTCCGTCCCAGCTCCACTTACTTGATGCAGATTTTAACATCCAGAGTGTACATTTTTTGTGTGAATTTCATCATGATTTCAGTTTTTGCAATGCGTAATCCACAGCACAAAATCTGCATTGTTTGGTGTGAATTTTGCTGTATTACAAGGGGGTATAAATCACACCAAGATGATTCACTGCAGAAATTTCTACAAGTAGCACCAGTGTCTCTGCAGAGACGGCTACTTAGGGTGCTTTCACACATCCGGATTTTTGCTCTGCGGCACAATACGGCGTTCTGCAGAAAAACCGCCACCGGCTTTTGTAACGCCGGTGGCGTTTTTTTTTTTGCATAGACTTACATTAGTGCCGTATTGTGCCGCAGGGGCTTGCGTTCGGTCCGGTTTTGGCCGCATGCGGCAGATTTAGCTGATGCCGCGGCCGGATCGAACGTCCCCTGCAACGTTTTTTGCTCCGGCAAAAAACACCGCATCGCGCCGCATCCGGCCGCTGCGGCGCATTTTTCAATGCATACCTATGGAGGCCGGATGCGGCGCGATGCGGAAAAAAAACGCATCCGGTCGCCGCATGCGGTTTTTTCCACTGCGCATGCTCAGTAGCATGCCGCAACCGGAAAAAAACGGACGGGCCGCATGTAAAAACTTATGCAAAGGATGCGGTGTTTTCGCCGCATCCGTTGCATAGTTTTCACAGCCGGATTGAGCCGCAGGGCTCAAACCGGATGTGTGAAAGTAGCCTAACTCACCACCCCAGGGTGCGCTCTCCACTGCATATTCATGTGTTCTGCTGCCTTCTTCCCCTACCAGGCCTAGTGCGTGCTGCACAGGGTTCCTGGGAGTGCATCTAAAGATATACACACACACACACACACACACACACACACACACACACATCTTAAAGGCCCAGAGTGCCATTTCCCAGAAAAGCCTCTCAGCCTATGGCTGAGAGGTACTGTGTATTTAAGGCACCCTCCCAATAGGGGAGGTGCCTGCGCAACACATTCAGTTAGTCAGTATCCCAGTCTGCTAGCTAGTTGTCAGGTCCCATTATATTCCCATGTCCGTTAGCTATACCTGAGTTTGCCTTCCCATACCTCCCTATCTCTGACGGCCCACCATTCATGTCCGTACCCGCCTGTCCAGCCTGCCTCAGTCATCCCATCTATACCTGAGTCTATCACCTGTCCTGGGGTCATCTGCCACAGTCCCAGTCACTGCCCTGGGAGTGGCATCCACCTTGAGGTGGGCGCTTAGTCAAGCTCCTCCCACTTAAAAGCTAAGCCCCGGTCCCTGTGGTCCAGTGGGTCCACTAATGCCACTCGCTGCCCCTACACCGGCTGCGAGTGTTACGCTACAACTGAAAATTCCATGTATTTGAATGCGATTAGTTTCTCAGTCTGGGCACAAATCTCCTGAAATCCATACTCAGATGACTGGGACGAGTGCAGAAATTCCTGCACACGGAGGACCTGAATGTGACTGTACTCCACATAGGTCATCTTTGTAACTGATGACTGCATGCTCTGCTTACATAGGATCCTGCTCCTCCGTCCTCTAATAGCCTTATAATGTACAGGGTGGAAACATTAAAGAATAGATCTGAAGACAAGCAGACACTATTTTTAGCCTCCTTTAATCCACGCTTCATGTAAAACGCAGGATAAAATTTGGGACAGATGGCAACGTACGACCCATTTAATCATTATAAACCAGAGTAAAATATAGACAATCCCTCACGCTAATAATCATGGGCCGGCCTCAGTCAGATATTTGCGATTTTTCATGTACACAATAAATGATGCACGTGTCATGAGAATTTTGGATCCTTTGGCAGCGATTTTTTTTTTCAAAAGGCTAAAATATACCACAAAGCTTCTCCTATCCATTACAATGTGAATCACAGACCGCACATTGTTTATATACTGACCCTATCCGTGTGCTGTACATGACTTTCATGGACCCAAAGGATCATTTTCATCAGTGACTCCCAACAAAAATGGACATGTTACTGTGATTTTTGGGACGGACACAAGGTCTACAATAAAATAAAAACGAACATGTGACTTGCACCATAGACTTTACTGGGGATGTGATCGCTCCATGAAAATCACAGATAGAACAAGTACGGGAAAAACGGACATTGAATGAGGCCTTACATTTGTAGGGCATGCGGACGTCTGAATGAGGCCTTACATTTGTAGGGCATGCGGACGTCTGAATGAGGCCTTACATTTGTAGGGCATGCGGACGTCTGAATGAGGCCTTACATTTGTAGGGCATGCAGACGTCTGAATGAGGCCTTACATTTGTAGGGCATGCGGACGTCTGAATGAGGCCTTACATTTGTAGGGCATGCGGACGTCTGAATGAGGCCTTACATTTGTAGGGCATGCAGACGTCTGAATGAGGCCTTACATTTGTAGGGCATGCGGACGTCTGAATGAGGCCTTACATTTGTAGGGCATGCAGACGTCTGAATGAGGCCTTACATTTGTAGGGCATGCGGACGTCTGAATGAGGCCTTACATTTGTAGGGCATGCGGACGTCTGAATGAGGTTTTACATTTGTAGGGCATGCGGACGTCAATGAGGCCTTACATTTGTAGGGCATGCGGACGTCTGAATGAGGCCTTACATTTGTAGGGCATGCAGACGTCTGAATGAGGCCTTACATTTGTAGGGCATGCGGACGTCTGAATGAGGCCTTACATTTGTAGGGCATGCGGACGTCTGAATGAGGCCTTACATTTGTAGGGCATGCGGACGTCTGAATGAGGCCTTACATTTGTAGGGCATGCAGACGTCTGAATGAGGCCTTACATTTGTAGGGCATGCAGACGTCTGAATGAGGCCTTACATTTGTAGGGCATGCGGACGTCTGAATGAGGCCTTACATTTGTAGGGCATGCGGACGTCTGAATGAGGCCTTACATTTGTAGGGCATGCGGATGTCTGAATGAGGCCTTACATTTGTAGGGCATGCGGACGTCAATGAGGCCTTACATTTGTAGGGCATGCGGACATCTGAATGAGGCCTTACATTTGTAGGGCATGCGGACGTCTGAATGAGGCCTTACATTTGTAGGGCATGCGGACGTCTGAATGAGGCCTTACATTTGTAGGGCATGCGGACGTCTGAATGAGGCCTTACATTTGTAGGGCATGCGGACGTCTGAATGAGGCCTTACATTTGTAGGGCATGCGGACGTCTGAATGAGGCCTTACATTTGTAGGGCATGCGGACGTCTGAATGAGGCCTTACATTTGTAGGGCATGCAGACGTCTGAATGAGGCCTTACATTTGTAGGGCATGAAGACATCTGAATGAGGCCTTACATTTGTAGGGCATGCTCCTGAATAGCCAAAGAAACATGGCAAGAGGTCATTAATGGCTGTATATGAGGGTTAATGTCATAATGTGAAACGCCAGTTATGTAGTAGGGTAAGAATACGACAGGATCACACTATGGGAGCCCAATTACATTGCTGCCTTCCCACTATTCCAGGACCAGGCTCCAGCCATTACACATTAGTGGTGGGTCAGCAGAGTCCAGTAAGAAGCCCCGCTGATGAGGACCTTCACCTCCCTCCAATGGCTTTCTGATCAGTGAGTCCTAGTTTTCCACTGCAAGGTACCCTCTGTGCAGGGAACTGTATATAACAATAATATATTTATTCACTTATATAGAGCGCTATTGATTCCACAGCGCTTTACATACATCAGCAACACTGTCCCCATTGGGGCTCACAATCTAAATTCCCTATCAGTATGTTTTTGGAGTGTGGGAGGAAACTAGAGAACTTGGAGGAAACCCACAAAAACAAGGAGCAAACATACAAACTCCTTGCAGATTATGCCCTGGGTGGGATTTGAACCCAGGACCCCAGCGCTGCAAGACTTCAGTGCTAACTACTGATCCACCATGCCGCCCCACTGAACCCTGAGCGAGATTATTCCATAACCTCCTGGAAAGTAATGGTGCCAAAAAATATGGAAGAGCTGTGGATTTTATTAAGCAAATCATCAGGTGAGGTGGGCAACAAGGCTCTGGTTTTATTTTAAGGCCTTATTCACACAGCACAGACGATAAACATATGTATGCTGTCCGCAGACCCATTCATTTATTGGGAGGTCCAATCTGTAAATCAAACCAAAGTAGGATGTGCCTCCATTTGTTTGTTTGATAACCATCAAGCCATATGAAAACATCTACAGAGTAGAATGTGTCCATGCTATCTGTTTACAAAAGAGGAAGTGTGAATGAGGTTTAATGTTGATAAATATTGAGTAACGGTATTGCTGCATATACCCGGGCTCTGACTGCATCTTCAGTACAGCAGAAATACAGCAGAAATGACCCAGAAGTGATCAGAAGGTATTATTCACTGATTCACATGTGTTACATCTGTCAAGTGTGAACATCGCTCTTGATGTTATGTTTGCTATGCCCTGTGTTTGCTTCTACATGTTCAGTTTTCTTGCACTTGATGTGTTATGGTCTTTTCTGGCCAGTATGAGAGTTAGTGTATAGTGCTTAGCAAATGTCTGCTGTGGTTTTTTGCTATTCGCTTAATTATTCAAACAAGGCAAATTGTGTTCAACATCCTATCAGACACTTCCACAATATTCAGATGTGACTAAAGGCCCAGTCACACACAACGACTTACCAGCGATCCCAACAACGATGTGACCTGATAGGGATCGCTGGTAAGTCACTGGTGAGATGTCACACAGGCAGCCCTTACCAACGACGCAGTAACGATCAGCGACCTGTATAACGATCTCGGCAGGCGGTGGGTCCGTGTTACGAGGTCATTGCTAGGTGGGTCATTCAGTGTCAAGTGGACGTCCCCACTCGACGTTCTCCGATTTTGCTGAAAATTTATAAGGATGTACATGTATGTTTGAAAAGAGGTTCTGTAAATTTTTAGGGCCAGATCTCAAATACATTGGGCACTGTTGACCTTTCACTGGAGGCCCCCCCCAAGCCTGCGGCTTCAGCTAAGAGGATTTTGCAAACTTTGGCACATAGCCATTAGAGTTCTATACTGGCTATGATGCTGAAATTTGGCATACTAGCTCAACTTTTGCTGCTAAACGCGATTACATTATTACCGGCTATGACAAAACAATATTTCGGCCGCAATTTTGTGTCAAAGTAGCCTGCAAAACGCCTCGCATAAAATTTATGCCAAACTTTGCCCATATATATATATAACTCAAGACCAAAAACCAATAGTAACTGGTGCTTTGCCCTGTACAACAAACATCTTCATGACTTTGCATTGCTGCAATATCACGGTCAAAGCATATGTATTTGTGGAAATATTCACACCCACATATGATGACAAACTTAAAAAAAACGAATTTTACCTATTTTTAGGTCAAAATTTCCCAAAAAGGGTACCCCTAAAATATATTAATTCTGTTATCATTTGAAAGAGCACATTTTTCTCTACAAGGATCATTGGGGTTTTTTTGGAGTCTCTCCATTTAAGAAAAGAAAAATGCCACTGAACATGGTGTTATTTATTAATACGCAATGAATGCTAACTGCACTACTCAAACCCTTGCGTTGGTCCATGGTGGTTATACCACAACCAATTCCCTAAGAATTGGTATTATAATCCTATTAAGAATTGTAATAATGCTGTCTTTCGAGAATTAGCAGCCCCATCACCTAGGAGCCATGGCCGATAGCCGTGCAAGGCAAGTCGCGGGTGGTCTCTTTATCGCAGGTTCCAAAGCCTGAGGGTGGGTGTCTTTGCCTAGGAACCCAAGCCTAATATTGGGTATCTTTTGTTGGTTCCCAAGCCATAATGTTCAGTCTAAGTAAGTGGTCTGGAATTGTTGCTGAATTTGCAATGAAAGATGAAGGGTCATTTGACACCCTTGTTGCAGTCCACACTTTAACAGTAATTGTGGAGTATCTCAAGACTCTCATCAATGGGATTCATCATATCCACTACTTCAGCGATGGATCTGCAGCCCAGTACAAAAATTTCAAAAATTTTCTCAACTTGTGCCACCACAATGCTGATTTCAATATCAGCGCTGAATGGAATTGTTTTGGTACCAGTCATGGAAAGTCGCCCTGTGATGGGATTGGGGGGACAGCAAAGAGGTTGGCAGCTCGTGCCAGTCTTCAACGCCCAACTGAAAACCAAATACTGACCCCGGTGGATTTATTCAACTTTTGCAACGAGCAACTGCATGGAATCAAGTTTTTTTTTGTTCCAAAAGAAAAAATTGACGAAATACGGGTAGTTCAAGAGGAAAGGTTCAAAGATGGACATACAATTGCTGGAACAAGAGAAAATCACCAGTTTGTGCCAATTGATGACAAAAAGATTCACATTTCAAGGGTGTGAAATGAGCCATCATCTTTCATTGCCCATGTAGATGGATCTGTCAGATCAGAAATGCCTTTTGTGCCAATTGCAAACCTCCAGCCAGGGCAATACATTGCCTGCATTTACGATAGGAACTGGTGGATTGGAAATATTTCTGAAATTTCAGTCGACGACCATGATGCATTAATAAATGTTATGCGAGGCGTTTTGCAAGCTACTTTGACACAAAATTGCGGCCGAAATATTGTTTTGTCATAGCTGGTAATAATTTTATCGCATTTAGCAGCAAAAGTTGAGCTAGTATGCCAAATTTCAGCATCATAGCCAGTATAGAACTCTAATGGCTATGTGCCAAAGTTTGCAAAATCCTCTTAGCTGAAGCCGCAGGCTTGGGGGGGGGGCTCCAGTGAAAGGTCAACAGTGCCCAATATATTTGAGATCTGGCCCTAAAAATTTACAGAACCTCTTTTCAAACATACATGTACATCCTTATAAATTTTCAGCAAAATCGGAGAACGTCGAGTGGGGACCACTGGTCCACTTGACACGGAATGACCAAGGTGTCAAACTCAGCGAAGCGTCCTGCCCAGTAGGATATCGCCTTTGAAGAAAATGGTCCAGACCATTTGGCAACGACCGGCGACCTCACAGCAGGGGCCTGATCGCTGGTAGGTGTCACACATAACGAGATCGCTGGCGAGATTGTTACTGCGTCACAGAAACTATGACTCAGCAACGATCTTGTTAGCGATCTCGTTGTGTGTGACGGGGCCTTTAGGCACATGCGCCATATACATTATAGTATTGTATTTCTAAAAGCAATATTTTCGAAGAGTCTCGCCAATTAAACATGGCATGTGGGCAGGTAAGCTATGCAAGATATTCAGACAAACATGCTTCTTGTTCAGTTGTACTACACTATGTATTGTTCATATCGCTCTCCTTCATATGTGTTTTAGCTGCTGCCTACTCTCACCTATCCCCCCTTCTTAGGGTACGTTCCCTAGATCAGGACACATTACGTTCTAGACGCAACGTGTCTTCCCTTGTGGAAACGCAGTGTCCGTGCCCACAATCAGGGTTCTGGACGCAGCGGATGTTCGTGGTGCTCTCGCGCCGAGAATAATTGCATGTTCACAAGCATAAATTGCCATGCTGCAGCTCGGAAAGTCGTGCCGCATGTCAGTGTTGCAGAAAAAAGAACCACAGAGGGCAGGGTATTCTATAAATCCCATCCACTGTGCTTCTACTGTACAATGCAGAATTTTGGAAGCAGGAAAAACACGTCTGCATTCAATATGCTGCTATTCCTGATTGTGGGCACGTACCCTTACCGGTTCTGGACACTCTTCACATCAGCACCTCCTTCTCCCTTGTACGTCACTGAGGCCGTTCTGACATTTTTCAATCACTTTAAATCATCAACTACCACCGCACACAATACTCACAACTCACTGAACCACCTGCACTCTCTTCTCTTTATCTCCTAGTCACTGGTGACATTTCTCCCAAACCCGGCTGGCCGGCCTGTAGTACATATAGCTTTCATCCTGCAGCACATAGAAACCCTGACAATCCTGTAAACTTTCATCACTCACCTTCTCTTCTTCGTATGGTGAACTATATTTCTCACATACCCCCAGACCAGACAAGGTGGAGGTGTTGGTCTGCTCCTTTCATCACAATGTGCTTTCCAAGTCATCCCTCCTGTACCCGCACTTATGTCTCCTTCCTTTGAAGTCCACTAGACTCTTCAAACCCTTCTCCTTGAGAGTGTCGGTCGTGTATCACACTCTGGGCTCCTCCCGTCAGTTTCTGGATCATTTTGCCACCCGTCTTCCACACTTTGTATCCTGTGACATTCCAATTCTCATCATGGGGGACTTTAATATCCCCACTGATGATCCCCTCTCCCAGCTGCAGCTCATCTTCTGTCTCTAACCTCCTCTGTCAGCCTTTTCCAGCTTCCTACTCTCCTATGCATGAAGACGTCTATACTCTGGACCTTGTCTTTTTCTGGCTCTGCTCAGTGAATGACTTTACTAATTCCCCTCTCCCCACTCTGACCACAACCTTCATTCCTTCTGTCAAGAACTTTCACCACACCCAAGACACCCCCACTTCTCACACATACAGAAATGTATTGCCCATCAATAGCCAGCAGCTTCTGAACAATCTACAGTCATCTTTAGATCCGATCGCCTCCATCTTTTGTCCAGACTCAGCGTTGTCACATTATAATAAGACGGTGCAGAACGACATGGATGAAGCAGCATCTGCTACACGCAAAAAGACTCAACACAGGCAGCGGCAAAGCCCAGAACACACTTCAAACACGTTTTCTCCAACACTGCTCAAGGTGTGCCGAGCATCTGTGGATAAAATCACTTTCAGCAGAAGACTTCATCCACCCATAAGTCATGCTCAAAACTTATAACTCTGCTCTCCACCGGGCCAAACAAGTCCACTTTCATCCTGATGATCTCATTAGCTGGACAATCCAAAATGGCTCTTCGAAACCTTCCACTTCCTCCTGAGCCCTAAAGTACAGGCCCTAGTCACCAAATTCAGCGCTGACGATCTGTCCACTTATCTCCTTCAAAAAAAATAACTATATCAGTCAGGACATTTTTGCACAATCCTCTCAGAACATGGATCCCCTCCCTCACTTCAAGCTCACTTTTCCATTCTTGAGCCTGTGACAGAAGTAGAAGTGACCAAGCTCCTCACTTCTCGCCCTACAAACAGCGACTATATTCCCTCACATCTCCTCCAGTCCCTGTCCCCAGCTGGCATCACTACCTACCTAAAATATTTAACCTCTCTCGCTCATCTGGTATATTTCCTTCTTCATTCAAAACACGCCGTCAAAACTCCTTTACTTAAGGCCCCGTCACACTAAGCAACATCGCTAGCAACATCGCTGGTAACGAACAACTTTTGTGACGTTGCTAGCGATGTTGCTGTGTGTGACATCCAGCAACAACCTGGCCCCTGCTGTGAGGTCGTTGGTTGTTGCTGAATGTCCTGGGCCATTATTTAGTTGTTGCTGTCCCGCTGTGAAGCACAGATCGCTGTGTGTGACAGCGAGACAGCAACAACTAACTGTGCAGGCAGCAGGAGCCGGCTTCTGCAGAGGCTGGTAACCAATGTAAACATCGGGTAACCAAGAAGCCCTGTCCTTGGTTACCCGATATTTACCTTCAATACCAGCCTCTCTCACTGCCTGTGCTGCCGGCTCCTGCTCTGTGCACATGTAGCTAGCTGCAGGACACATTGGGTTAATTAACCTGATGTGTCCTGCAGCTAGGAGAGCAGGGAGCCAGCGCTAAGCATTGTGCGCTGCTCCCTGCTCTCTGCACATGTAGCTGCAGCACACATCAGGTAATTAACCCGATGTGTGCTGTACTAGGAGAGCAGGGAGCCAGCGCTAAGCATTGTGCGCTGCTCCCTGCTCTGTGCACATGTTGCTGCAGCACACATCGGGTAATTAACCCCATGTGTGCTGTAAGTAGGAGAGCAAGGAGCCAGCGCTAAGCAGTGTGCTGCTCCCTGCTCTGTGCACATTTAGCTGCAGCATACATCGGGTAATTAACCCGATGTGTGCTGTACTAGGAGAGCAGGGAGCCAGCGCTCAGTGTGCGCTGCTCCCTGCTCTCTGCACGTGTAGCTGCGTGAGCTGGTAACCAAGGTAAATATCGGGTTGGTTACCGATATTTACCTTAGTTACCAAGCGCAGCATCTTCCACGCGGCGCTGGGGGCTGGGACACTGGTTGCTGGTGAGCTCACCAGCAACTCGTGTAGCGACGCTCCAGCGATCCCTGCCAGGTCAGGTTGCTGGTGGGATCGCTGGAGCGTCGCAGTGTGACATCTCACCAGCAACCTCCTAGCAACTTACCAGCGATCCCTATCGTTGTTGGGATCGCTGGTAAGTTGCTTAGTGTGACGGTACCTTTAAGCAACCATACCTCAACCAGAACATGTTGCTAACTGCAGACCTGTCTCTAATCTTCCCTTTATCTCTAAACTCCTGGAATGTTTGGGCCACCCTTGGCTAATCCGTTATCTCTCAGATCACTCTTCTTGACCCTTTACAATCTGATCTCTCTTTACGATTCACTCAAACTGCCCTTATGAAAATCTCTAATGACCTTTAATGAAAAAATCCAATGGCCACTACGCCCTGCCGTTTTTCCTGGATCTTTCTGACGCATTTGATACTGTGGATCACCAGTTCCTCCTCACTATACTGTGCTCTATTGGGCTCAAGGTCACCACTCTCCCATGGTTTTCTTCCTACCTCTCTGACCACTCCTTCACAGAATCATTTGCGGACTCCTCTTCATCCTTTTGCTCTTAATGTCTAAGTTCCGCAAGGTTCTGTCCTAGGCTCCCTGCTTTTCTCTCTATCCACCGGCCCATCAGCAGATTTGGTTTCAAGCACCATCTACAGTTCAAACCAGACATTTTTGAGCCCTCGCGGGCAGGGTCCTCTCTCCTCCTATACCAGTCTGTTTTGTACTGTTAATGATTGTTGTACATATACCCTCTTTCACTGTTAAGCGCCATGGAATAAATGGCGCTATAATAATAAATAATAATAATTTACATACACTATCTAAAAAGACACATATGCATGTTTGTCTCACTATCGCACATGAAATCAGAATAAACCTCTCATATTAGGTCAATTAGGAACCAAAATTATTTATATTTGCCAAATACCAGAATGAGAAAGGGAATGTTTTTTAGGCATTTTTTTTTTTTGATTTCTGCAAAGTCAAAAGTTTACATACATTTCATTAGTATTTGGTACCATTGCCCTTAAACTGAATGACTTGGGTCAAACGTTTTGGATATCCTTCCACAAGCATCAACAATAGTTGGTAGGAATTTGGGCCCATTCCTTCTGACAGAACTGGTGTAACTGAGCCATGTTTGTAGGTCGCCTTGCTCACACCTGCCTTTTCAGCTTTACCCATATATTTTCAATGGGATTGAGATCAGGGCTTTGTGATGGCCACTCCAAAACATTGACTTTCTTATCCTTAAGCCACTTTGTAGCCAGTTTGGCAGTATGCTGTGTGTCATTGTCCATTTGTAAAGCGCCATGGAATAAATGGCGCTATAATAATAAATATTAATAATAATAATTTGGAACACTCATCTCTACCCAAGCTTTATGTTCCTGGCTGATGTCTTGAGATGTTGCTTCAGTATTGCCACATAATCTTCTTTCCTCATGATGCCATTTCTTTTATGAAGTGCACCAATTCCTCCTGAAGCAAAAACAGCCCCACAACATGATGATGTCACCCCCATGTTTCACAGTTGGGATGGTGTTTTTAGGCTTCAAAGCTTCTCCCTTTTTCCTCCAAATGTAACGATGGTCATTATGGCTAAACAGTTCAATTTTACTTTCATCAAACTACAGGACATGTCTCCAAAAATTAAGGTCTTCGTTCCTGTGTGCATTTGCAAACATTAACCTGGCTTTTTTGTTTCTTTTTGAGTAATAACTTCTTCCTAGAAGAGTGGAGCTTCAGTTTCAGCCCATGTTGATACAGAACCCGTTTCACTGTGGATAATGACATAATCTTACCATCTTCCACCAGCATCTTCAAAAGGTCGTTTGCTTTTGTTCTTGGGTTGATATGCACATGTCTGACAAAAGCACGTTCATCTCTGGTACACAGAACCAGTTTCCTACCTGAGCAGGATGGTAGCTGGACATGCCCATCTTGTTTGTACTTGCGTATAATTGTTTGTACAGATGAACAAGGCACCTTCAAGTATCTGGAAATTGCACCCAAAGATAAACCAGACTTGTGCAAGTCCACAATTCTCTTCCTGATATCTTGGATTTCTTTTGACTTTCACATGATGCTACACAAAAAAACAGTATTTCAGGTGTGTATTACAATATTCATAAATATCAAAAATCCTTTAAATGAGAACCCACGAAGGATTAAAAATAAAGGGGGTGGTGACAAAGTCATAAAAAAAATTGTATTAAAAATATGTCTACAAGTGTTTCTAATTAACTCAGATGTTGCCAATAAACCTATCAGAAGCTTCCAAAGACATGACATCATCATATGGGCTGTCTCATTGTTTAAAGGCATAGCACTCTTAGTGTATGTAAACTTTTGACTTTGCAGAAATAATCAAAATGCCTTAAAACACCCTCTCATTATTCTGGCATTTGACAAAAGTAAATAATTTTGGTTCCTAATGGACCTAAAATGGGAAAGGTTTAGTCTGATTTCATGTCCGATAGTGAGAAAAACATTCATATGTGTCTTTTTAGATAGTGTATGTAAACTTCTTATTTCAACTATAGCGCATTTTTCGGACTATAAGACGCACCGGACCATAAGACGCACCCTGGTTTTAGAGGAGGAAAATAGGAAAATAAAATTTTAAGCAAAAAATGTGGTCATGACACACTTATGGGACAAGGATCTGCTGCTGACACTGTTATGGGGGTAATGTCCCCAAATTCTCTGCTAAGGTACCCTATCCTGGTAATGATCCTCCTGCCTTGTTTATGTACCCCATCCTGGTATATGCCCTTATCCTGCTATATACTGTCATCCTGCTATATGCTCCCCCCATCCTGCTATATACTGCCATCCTGGAATATGCCCTTATCCTGCTATATACCCCATCCCCCTGTCTGTGGCGGCAACAGCACTGCTGACCTGTGTGGAGCAGTCATTGTTCCCTGCAGCATCGCTCGTCCTGCTGTCTGCCGGTCAGCTGACCTGCGTGACTAGCAGCGCGCACAGCGATGACGTCATCGCTGTGCTCACCACTCGCTACACAGATCAGCTGGCCGGCAGACAGGAGGAGATCGCGGTGCTGCAGGGGAACGGTGACGGGCGAGTATAGATTCACTGCCCCCGGCGCTGACCTGTGTGGAGCAGTTCCCCGGCAGCATCGCGATGTCCTCCTGTCTGCCGGCTGATGTGTGTGGAGAGCGCGCACAGGGATGACGTCATCTCTGTGCTCACCGCTCGCTACACAGATCAGCTGGCCGGCAGACAGGAGGAGATCGTGGTGCTGCAGGGGAACGGTGACGGGTGAGTCTACCGTACTTATTCACTGCCCCCCGCGCTGATGATGATGCGCGGGGGGCAGGGAATACAGCCGCACACTCCAGGCTGTAGTTGCCAGGGGTGATCATGCGGGCCGGCTGTTTAATAGGTGCGCACCCCCCGCCCATCATCCCGCCCACCTGTCAGCGCTGGCTTCAGCGCTGAGGGATGATGGGCGTGCATATGTAATGAGCGGGCCCACGTGGTCACGGCAGGCGCTGCCACAGCCAGCTCGTGCCACCGATGACCGGCTCCACTGCAGCACCCCCATTCCCAGCCGCAGCCCTATAGTCAGACCATAAGATGCACCCCCTACTTTCCCCCAACATTTTTTTTTGGGGGGGGGGGGGGGTAGTGTGTCTTATGGTCCGAAAAATACGGTATATGCTGACGACACCCAATTGTACACCTCTTCCACCTCGTCTATCTTGCACGATCGCAGTCATCCTTCTGAGTTCTGTGTGGAAGACACATCCTACATCATCCACAAGGGTAGTGGGAGGAGATTCATATAAATAAATCCGCAAAAAAAAAAAAAAAAAAAAAAAAAAAAAAACACCTTTATAATACTCACCTGGGGGCGGTCCAGTCCGAAAGGTGTCGCTGCTTTCGGTCCAGCGCTTCGTCCATCTTGTGTGATCGCCGTCCTCCTGCCCAGCCCTGTATGTATGATGCATCCTGCGTCATTCACAGAGAGGACTCCATCATTCCACACCTGCGCATCCGCATTTTGATCTGCCTAGCTGAGGGCAGATCAGAGTAATATAGTGCGCATGTCTTTGACCTTTCCTCACGCCTGCGCATTACAGTACTTTGTGCTGTCCTCAGCAGGGCAGATCAAAGCAGCCATGTGCAAGAGTGCAATGGAGGCCTCTCTGAATGACGCAGGACGTGTCATGCACACGGGGCTGGACAGGAGGACGGCGGTCACACAAGAAGGAGGAGGCGCCGGAGCGAGAGCAGCAACACCCATCAGACCGGACCGCCTCCTAGGCGAATATTATAAAAGTCTTTTTTACGCTATACAAAGCGGCATCGGCTCTTTCATAAAGTATTCTAGAATGCTGTATATAAGAAATTACTGATGGTGACTGCAGCTCATAAGGGAAAAACCTGGTGACAGGTTCCCTTTAAGATACTGCGTTTTTGACACAGCATCAATAACTCATTGTGGGCACACGGTGTTAATGTTGCCCCCAATTTATCTGCCTTTGAGATCATTTAGGGCATACAGCAGTTTAATATCTAAATAAATACATTGGCTTGTAGTTACAAGAATTTTACAAAATTGATCAAAAGTATACCAGCCGTTCCATCAAATCTGAATTCTCTGACAACCAGCTACAGTACAGATCCTGACTGACGCAGGGAAGAATCTGGAAGACAGAACCAGGAGTAATGAAGTAACCTCCATGTGACGCAGGAAAATCTAATTTGTACACTGTCTGGGCCAAGAATTCATCATCGACAGCAGATGGTCGTCTGCAAGAGCAGAAATCGCTGCGCAACGCTTCAGCCAGACAGGAAATAAAAGCATCACATGCAAAATTACCATATATCGCCAAGTGACCAGTCCACAGCTCACATATGCAATATCAAGATCGGTTGTAGTTATTGAGGTCTATGTATACATATGGGTTACGGAGTTATCAAGAGTGTTCACTTCTGGGGGTAAAAAATTGTTTAAAAGAACAGAGTCCCCAGTGGTTGACACCTTTTAATGGCCAACTGAAAAGATGGTAATAATAGCAGCTTTCCAGACTACTCAGGTCTCTTCTTCAGGCTCAATATTGAATTGTCTTTCCTCCAATCGAAGAGAATGCCCTCTTGTTCTTGTCCCAGTCCTTGGTAGAAACAGATCATGGGAGAGATCTCTATATGGCCCTCTGATATATTTGTACATATTTATTAGGTCTCCCCCAAGTCTTCTCTTTTCTAGCGTAAATAGACCTAATTTTGATAGCCTTTCCGTGTATTGTAATGCACCCACTCCATTTATTATTTTAGTAGCCCGCCTCTGAACTCTTTCAAGCTCAGTAATGTCTTTCTTGAGCACCGGTGCCCAAAATTGCACACAATACTCCAAGTGTGGTCTGCCGAGTGATTTGTACAGAGGGAGAATGATGTTTTCATCTCGTGCCCCCAGACCTCTTCTAATGCATCCCATCACCCTATTTGCTTTGGTGGCTGCTGCCTGACACTGGGCACTCCAATTTAGCTTCTAATTGACTAAGATGCCTAAGTCTTTTTCCATGTCTGATTTCCCCAGCGGTTTCCCATTTAGTAAGTAATCATAGCATCCGTTTCTCCTTCCCATGTGCATAACCTTACATTTATCAGTGTTAAACCTAATTTGCCATTTTTCAGACCAATTCTGCAATTTACTCAAATCCATCTGTAGTTGCAAACTGTCCTCCTTTGTGTTAACTACCTTACATAGTTTTGTATCATCTGCAAATACTGATATTTTACTCTGTAAGCCATCCACCAGATCATTAATAAATATATTAAAAAGTAGAGGTCCCAGTACAGACCCCTGTGGTACCCCACTAGTGATCCTGGCCCAATCTGAGAATGCACCATTAATAACCACTCTTTGTTTTCTATCACTAAGCCAGCTACCTACCCATCTACACACATTTTCCCCGAGCCCAAGCTTTCTCATTTTACTTATCAATCTTTTATGTGGGACAATGTCAAATGCTTTACTAAAGTCAAGATAAATGACATCAAATGATTCTCCTCGGTCCATGTGAGAGCTTACATCCTCATAGAAGCTGATGACCCCAGACACCTACTGAAAAGCAAGAACCATGGGTGAGCACCATACAGGTATCCTGCTCATTAGAGGAAGAGCTGTGTGCATGATCCCTGTTGATCCAGCAAGGGTCTCAGCACGTCATTGGCACTGCTCACTTCTGCTGTGGAAATCAGTGACCCCGGACGCTGCTGGATGCCCTGTAATGTTACAATGTGACCTCTTGAATATACAGACCCAATGCCTGAGGCTGCAATACTGAATTTCAATCCATTACTGCACTGATTGAGTAAAACAGACACGGAGACCTTGTGTGGTTCTAAAATCACCATCATCATCACTCCAATATTGTAAAGGGAATGTGACAGCTGCTACATGTTGTCCAATAAGCGTTTTTCTCTGAGACATGGCAGAGTTAGGCATCACACATCAGGTTTTTGCCATCAGGTACAATCCGGAAAAAAACGGGTAAATCGGATCCAGTACCGCATCCGGTTTATCCCCATAGACTTGCATTGTAACCGGATTGTACCTGATGGCTTTGCGTTGCATCCTGTTTTTTCCGAATGCGGCAAAATTTATCAAAGCGGCGGCCGGAGGCAACGTGTCTTGCAACGTTTTTTTTGTCCGGCAAAAAAAACGCATCGCGCCGGATCCGGCGTGTTTTACAATGAAAGCCTATGGACGCTGGATCCGGCGCAATGCGGTAAAAAATGGATGCGGCTACCGGATCCGTTTTTGTAAACTGCGCATGCACCAAATTAATTAAAAAAGCTGATCCTTCAAAAAAAAAAAAAAAAAAAAAAAAAAGGACAAACCGGATGCAAAAACGGATGCAAACCGTATCCACCGGATCCGGTTTTGTACGCATCCGGCATAACGGATCCGTTAAAAACCGGATCCGGTTTTACATTTTTTTGCTGGATCCTTTGGATCAGGAAAAAAAAGGATTGTGCCTGAATGCAGAAAACTGATGTGTGAAAGTAGCCTTATGGAGTCAAACATACCTGGCTGAGCTCATACAGCCACGGACTGGGCAGCAGGTATCAGCTGTCAGGATCCCTTTAACACACACACACACAATCACAATTATACCCATGGGTGCAATTCTCCAGATCATACAATAAAAAAAAAAAATCTCCCCTCAGACATCACCTGTGACATTAAACGACCGCTGATTGGCAACATATTTCCTGATCAGCAGTGGTTTAATAGCGGAGTGCATCTCCCAGCACACAGCAATAGATCATTATGTGCGCATAGTGGCCATTGTTCTCAGCAGCACAAGTGCCGTAGATCTGCTGTTTTTTTGTTTGTTTATCAGGGTAAAAGATTATTTCACCCAATGAACAAGTGTTTTGCTCATTCATCAGGTGATCAGAGGTTGGCATTATCGGTAAAAGCCTTCCTTGTTTAGTGTAAGTGCCCCCTAGGGCCCGATACAGGCATCCGTATTCTTCACGAATACATGTACCCATTATAACCTATGGTGCTATTCACAGGTCCCTTTTTTTCCAGCAGCATGGATGACAAGGGCCAATACAAGTCCATGAAAAAACACATACAACGCACAGATGTCATCAGTGTACAGTCCGTGTGCTGTCCGTATATACCGTAACATTGCAATGTATAGCAGAAGCTGTCATTTATTTATCCATCCATGAAAAACACTGATGGTAACAATAGACACACGGACCGTACACGGATGGCAACAACGGACCGTACACGGATGGCAGCAACGGACACAGGGACCGCACACGGATGGCAACAACGGACCGCACACGGATGGCAACAACGGACCGTACACGGATGGCAGCAACGGACACAGGGACCGCACACGGATGGCAACAACGGACACAGGGACCGCACACGGATGGCAACAACGGACACACGGACCGCACACGGATGGCAACAACGGACACACGGCCCGCACACTGATGGCAACAACGGACACACGGCCCGCACACTGATGGCAACAACGGACACACGGCCCGCACACTGATGGCAACAACGGACACACGGACCGTACACGGATGGCAACAACGGACACACGGACCGTACACGGATGGCAACAACGGACACAGGGACCGTACACGGATGGCAACAACGGACACAGGGACCGTACACGGATGGCAACAACGGACACAGGGACCGTACACGGATGGCAACAACGGACACAGGGACCGTACACGGATGGCAACAACGGACACAGGGACCGTACACGGATGGTAACAACGGACACAGGGACCGTACACGGATGGTAACAACGGACACACGTACCGTACACGGATGGTAACAACAAACACACGTACCGTACACGGATGGTAACAACAAACACACGGACCGTACACGGATGGCAACAACGGACCGTACACGGATGGTAACAACGGACACAGGGACCGTACATGGATGGTAACAACGGACCGTACACGGATGGTAACAACGGACACACGTACCGTACACGGATGGTAACAACAAACACACGGACCGTACACGGATGGCAACAACGGACCGTACACGGATGGTAACAACGGACACACGTACCGTACACGGATGGTAACAACAAACACACGGACCGTACACGGATGGCAACAACGGACCGTACACGGATGGTAACAACGGACACACGTACCGTACACGGATGGTAACAACAAACACACGGACCGTACACGGATGGCAACAACGGACCGTACACGGATGGTAACAACGGACACAGGGACCGTACACGGATGGTAACAACGGACACAGGGACCGTACACGGATGGTAACAACGGACACAGGGACCGTACACGGATGGTAACAACGGACACAGGGACTGTACACGGATGGTAACAACGGACACAGGGACCGTACACGGATGGTAACAACGGACACAGGGACCGTACACGGATGGTATCAACAGACACAGGGACCGTACACGGATGGTATCAACAGACACACGGACCATACACGGATGGTAATAACGGACACATGGATGGTAACAACGGACACACGGACCGTACACAGATGGTAACAACGGACACATGGACTGTACATAGATGACACTGATGACACCACTACCATTTTTGATGCGTGTGTTTAAACACACATGTGTGAATGAGGCTTAACCCTGCGTTCTCTGCATAACGTCTACAAGAGAACCTGCTAAAGGATCACATGGAAACGCTACAAACACTGGGGACAAGATGACTAGCAAATGTAATCATTATTTCTAGCTGCAGTCTCTCCATGCTATAAGTGACAGGCGAGAATTCTTATCTACTGTACTTTGTAGCAATCACGTGTGATAATGTACAGGGATTATTATCTCGCCCTTACAGAGAAGGTGAATGACAAGGTGTGACATTCCCAGTATACAGTCAGCAATCCGGCTGCTGCTACTAACCACGGGCTGCACTCCAGCAAAGGCATCCGGAGAGCGCCGCAGTGTTTCCATTACATGCGACACGTGCCCGGCTCCTCTATTTATAGGCATCGGCTCTTCTTTTAGTGGCAGCATTCCACTATAGTGTTTACTGACAATAGATAATGAAGCTTTTAACACAAACTGTTTGCAGGGGCTTGAATAAGAATAGAAAGCAGGGTCATCTCCCCACCACTGCCGCCATGATAATCATACATGGACCCAGGCCGCGATCTGTCACAGAAGTCAGGGCTTCCTGGCTGCACCATTCTATAAACACTTTTCTATTTTAGGGTCCGAATGTCCAGGACCAGCACTTTGATGGGCTTGTGACGGATACACAACTGTGTGGACAGCAAGGTGGCTCAGTGCTTAGCAGTGCTGGGGTCCTGGGTTCAAATCCCACCAAGGACAAGATCTGTAAGGATCTTTGTGGGTTTCCTCCAGTTTCCTCTCACACTTCACAGACATACTGATAAGGAAAGTAGATTGTGAGCCCAATGGGGACAGTGATGATGAAGTTTGTAAATCGCTGTGGAATATGATGATGCTACAGTATATAGGCAAAGCATAATTATTGTGGCATTAGATCCTACGTGGCCAGGAGACTGGAGAGCTGCTCTTTCCAAGAGCCAAAACGCTTATTTTTCCATTGACATACAACTATGTATGTGGAATTATCATATACAGAGTTGTAGTTTTGAAAGGAATTTTTCCACATAAAAAATAAATTTTCCAGGTTTTTGGGGGAGATTTGGATATGGGAAAAACAACCTACTAATATTATTCAATGAACCAGGATAAAGGGTGCGTGCGAATGATCAGGCTTTGTGGCGTTCTGGGCGCATGCGTTCTCTCCTCCATAGATACTAGTGTCCTGAGCAGGAGAACACGCTCTGTGCACATGATCAGGATTAGGGCTCTTCTCCACTTGCGATTTCTATGTGCGAGTGCGATCTGATAGAAAATCGGATCGCACTCGCACCAGTGTTAATGAGGCAGTGTCCTCTTGCTAAATGTTTTACGGCACGTCTCGTGCTCTCGGTGAAATCGCAGCATGCTCTCAGCTCTCGCACCCCCATGCAATCCTATGGGTGCAAGAAAAAAAAAAATAAATAAATATCAGAATCCGGGTGGCATGTGCATGTCATACAGATGGCATACGCATGTCACACGGATCCTTGACACTTGCATACCGCGTCAGACTGGCTACCGGAGGAATCTCCAGTAACACCAGGCCTGGCCGCTGTTACATACACTGAACTCCGGACCTGTCACCTGAGCTCCAGACTGCAGCCTGAGCAGCGAGCGCCGAGTGATCGATTCCCCAGCGATTGCTGTTCAGTTCAGCATAGCTGCAAACACACCGGGCTGATTTCTGGAGCTCAGGTGACAGCTCCGGGGTTCAGTGCATGTAACCGCAGCCAGACCTGGTATTACTGGAGATTCCTCCGGAAGCCAGTCTGACGCGGTATGTATAAACACTCACATAGCACTCACATGACGCTCGCATGTCATACGGATGCTATGTAAGGAAAACAAAACACACCGTACGCAGACCACTCGACTCACATTTGTAGCCGAGTGTCGCTGTGAATTTGTAAACGCAAGTGGAGAAGAGACCTGACAGTATTTTTGCTGTGTTCTCCTGCTCAGAGCACCAACGCCTCCGCAACAATACAATTACATGCTGTAGCTCGGAAACCTGCGCAACATGTTACTTTACTGCACGTCTAGAAGAGGCACAGAGGGCAGGAGATTTCTATACATCCCATCCACTGTGCTTGTACTCTACAATGCAGTGCTTTGGACACCGGAAAAACACAGTGCATCCAAAATGCTAATAAAGCCTTGCCTCCTCTTGCGTATCGCTTCCGATAGGAAAGCGCTGCATGCGATATGCTGATGACTCTCCGCTCAGGCTCTGATGCGAGCGTGAGCTGAAGGTCATGCAACTGTGATCTGATATTGAGAGCGGATCACAGGTACGGAGAAGAGGGAGAGAGCACTTTCGCCCTCCTCTCCACTGTCTGTGTGCATATATCGCACTGCACTCTGATGACATCTGAATGCAGTACGCTGCTTCACATGCTCCCATAGACTTGTATGTGGGTATGTGAGCCGTGACTCGCAGCCAAACGCAACATGCTGCAATTCTTCTCTTATGCCAATACGGTATGAGAAAAGAATCGAGGATGGACGCTGCCCCATTGTTTTACACTGGTGCGAGTGCAATCTGATGTTTTATCGGATTGTACTCATCAGTGTACAACACAAGTGGAACCAAGGCCTAAGCTTGTGGGCATTTTTTACCGCGGATTTGCTGCATGTTTTCCTGCAAAAAATGTTCATAACTTTTCTGCAGTCCTTACCCAGCAAAACCTATGGTAGGAAAAAAAAAATGAAGAAAAAAAAAATGCCGTGCGCACACTGAGGCTTTTTTCCCCCTACAGGTTTTGCTGCATGTTTTCTGCAGCAAAAAGAATGAGCATGTCACTTCTTTTCTGCAGGTACCTGTGTTTTTTGCCATAGATAATGGTAAAAAACCGCAGGAAACAACCTGTGGAAAACTCGCTGTAAAACTGCGGGGTTTTTTTTACCGCAGGTGCGGGAATCTTTCAGAGGGTGCAGAATTTTCTTAAGAAAATTCCATTTTCTAGTGCGCACAGGGCCTTACACTGATGGTGGGCACATAGCCTTACAGTTGTGGTGATGCTAAAGTTATAGCTACATTTTTAGTGCTTAAAAAGTTAAGAAAATAAATAATAAAATACTGAAGATTTTATTCATCTTTTTGATTTTTTAAAGAGGTGACCTATCCAGTATTATTTTTTTTTACATTCTATTATTTATGGTAAAAGGTGAGAATTAATCTTGATAATGTTTATTTTTTCTTAGAATTGTTTTGAATATTTGTAATGTTTTACTTTACAATTTTTTTGTTAGTACCCTTATGTCAGAAGTGACCATCAGCCATTGCTAGTGTCCTAAATGCTGTTGTGATTGAAATTGGCTAAACGGTTCACCGCAGTTATCCAGGTGGCACCGGTGCTGTACGAGGTGGGGCCAGCTCCATACAGCCTCCATGGACGGACAGTCCGTGTCACCAAGAGGTTAAAAGGGAACCTGTCAGCAGAAATGTTGCCCTAAACCTAAAAGCTTCCCCTTCTGCAGCTCCTGGGCTGTATTCTAGCATGGTTCCTATAGTTATTCTGCCCCCTTTTAGATCAAAATACCGTAAATAGTTTATATAGTGGTACCTTTCAGTTTGGAAATCTTGTTAATTCTACCACGGGGATGGGCTGTCTGTTGTCCGTTACTGTCCCTCCTGCCGCTTTAGGCCGTCCCCCAACGCTCATCCGTTTCCCAACGCTCATTTACATACCTCAGGACGCCGCCCAGTGCGTCCGAGGTCTCGCGCATGCGCCGTGCCACTGTAGCGGGACTGTGCACAGTGGGATCGCTGGTGACGTTGCGCAGGCACGAGATTATGGGCGGCGCTGTGATTTTCATCAGCAAGCTCCAGCCCAAAATCTCGTGCCCCCCACTTTCCCCTCTGCCTCCACCGTTCTGCGCATGCCCTGGCCAGATAACCCAACGTCACCTCTTTCCCATCTAGCCCAGGAGCAGGAAATGGATGGGAGGAGCGGAGCAGGACACCACCGATCATCTGGTCATCTGGCCAGGGCATGCGCAGAACGGTGGAGGCAGAGGGGAAAGATTTGGCACGAGATTATGGGCGGGAGCTTGCTGATGAAAATCACAGCGTCGCCCATAATCTCGTGCCTGCGCAATGCCTCCAGCGGTCCCACTGTGCACAGTCCCGCTACAGTGGCACGGCGCATGCGCGAGACCTCGGACGCACTGGGCAGTGTCCTGAGGTATGTAAATGAGCGTTGGGGGACGGCCTAAAGCGGCAGGAGGGATAGTAACGGACAACAGACAGCCCACCCCCGTGTACCATTAACAAGATTTTCAAACTGAAAAGGTACCACTTTATTTATTTTGATCTAAAAGGGGGCAGAATAACTATAGGAACCTTGCTAGAAAGCAGCCCAGGAGCTGCAGAAGGGGGAAATGTTTAGGTTTAGGGCAAAATTTCTGCTGACAGGTTCCCTTTAAAGGGGTTGTGCCTTGTAGTAGTAATAATAAATTAAAAAGGTAATAGGAAATGCTTAAAAATAATTGAAGCATACATATTCTGTGATACCCTGGACCCTCTAGAACCAGATCTATTTGTTGACAAATATCACTGATGTGGCATGTGACTGGAGGTAAGTCATCACTGAGTGCAATGATTGCCTGCAGCAGTCACACATGGTATATGGGACATCAAATATTGGTGCCGGATCGTCAGGGGTTGCGACTGGGAAGTAATGATGATTTTATTATTTATAAGCACTCCTTACCGTTGCATAGTTCTTATTTAATGCACAACCCCTTGATGCTGGAGATTACAGCTTTCTAAATGACTTTTCTGTCATGGTTGGTCAGTGAAGGTCAACGCCATCATTTCAAAAGACATATTGATTAGCCTACATCTAGGCTTCAAATGATCGGACGTAAATCATTTCTTTGGCACAAAAAGGATCAACCAAAACTGCATCTGGCAATGGAGGAGGAAAGTTCAGCAGATCAGGCTAGATTTTGCACTGATTTGTTGTAAGGACACTGCTACAATTTTCCCATCGGCATCAAACTGCAACAGATAAAACAAGTAAATGCTTCCAAGTACAAAAAGTGAATGGGATCAAAGACGTAACTGGACATTCACATTAATATTATTCAAGTTTCCATTTTCTGTGGGGCCGGTCAACCATTAGGGAGAGAAGGGTCGGGCAGATTGAATGGCCAATACGTTTGTTTTCAGGGGGTATAAGATTCTGCCAGACAGAAGGGTCCGATAATGGATCTCTCACCTCTGCCCAAGGAAAACACATGAAAGCTTGGCTGAGCCAAATGGTCATGTGCAATGGGAGTCATGAGAGATCACCACCTGAGCGAGTGCTGGGCACACGGGTACCTAATGTGAGTGAGCCACTTAGGCCCCTTTCACATCGCGTTTTTCTCTACGTCCACCGGTCCCGTCGGGGCATCCGTCCGGACCGCCCCTCCCCAACTCTGCAAAGCGTGCTCCGGACGCATACGCCCGACAGGGCCATTCACTGTTTTGGAGCGCACTGCGTTAGCGTGTGCTCTGTTTTGTGCCCATATACGTTTCTGCAGACGGACACCCGAACGTAGACCACCTACGTTCGGGTGTCCGTCTGCAGAAACGTATATGTGCACAAAATGGCACAAAACAGAGCACACGCTAACGCAGTGCGCTCCATAGCAGTGAATGGCACTGTCGGGCGCATGCGTCCGGAGCACGCTTTGCAGAGTGGGGGAGGGGCGGTCCGGACGGATGCCCCGACGGGACCTGTGGACGTAGAGAAAAACGCAATGTGAAAGGAGCCTTACAAGAGATCAGATGGAAGAGATCAGACGAGAACAAGAGGACAGAGGCACAGACCTGAGGACGGCGACAGCAAGAAGAGATCAGACGAGAACAAGAGGACAGAGGCACAGACCTGAGGACGGCGACAGCAAGAAGAGATCAGACGAGAACAAGAGGACAGAGGCACAGACCTGAGGACGGCGACAGCAAGAAGAGATCAGACGAGAACAAGAGGACAGAGGCACAGACCTGAGGACGGCGACAGCAAGACGAGATCAGACGAGAACAAGAGGACAGAGGCACAGACCTGAGGACGGCGACAGCAAGAAGAGATCAGACGAGAACAAGAGGACAGAGGCACAGACCTGAGGACGGCGACAGCAAGAAGAGAAGATGAGAAAAACTAGAAACAAGGAAGGCACAGGTCTGAGGAACCCTGCATTATTCAGGGGCACCGAAGAGCAGAGTAGAGCTTTACATCCATTGGTGTCACTGTCCACATTGGGGCTCACAATCTACATTCCCCATCAGTATGTTTTTTTGCGTGTGGAAGGAAACCTGAGTACCTGGAGGAAACCCATGTAGACATGGGGCGAACGTACAAACTCCTTGCAGATGTTGTCCTTGGTGGGATGTGAACCCATGACCTTGGGTTACTGAGCTATGGAAAGCCTTATACACCATGTCGGGTGCATGATGTATGAGGCGAAGTGGATTATTTCCGCAGAGAAAAAAAAAAAGGAGAAGAAGAACAACAACAACAACAACACAGAAAGTTGACATGCTGCAGATTTTTTTTATGCACCAAAATCTGCAAGGAAAAATCTGCAACATCTGCACAGCAATTCAGGATCCTCAGACTTTGCTGGGATGGGTTTTTCTTTGCAGTATTGATTCTGATCTGATTGATTAAATCTGCAAAAAAAAAAAAACAAAAAAAAAAAAACACACAAAAAAAAACACCACAGCAATAGTGCAGCGTGAGCGCACAGCCTTAGGGGTATGTGTCAGATAAAACCACAAATCTACCTTGGATTTCTGCAACAGATTCAATTCCAAGCCCACATGAGACCCCAGTGGAGTGCACATGGATTAATAGTGATCCGTAATATATCTAGATACCAGCCTTCTCGTCACACTGCTGCTGGAGGTTTATACAGAAGAAGTGGTGGAATTCTGGAAATCTCAGGATGGATCCACAGTAATGCTGAGCAAATGATGAAAAAAATGGAAACACTTAAAACTTCTCAATTTATTCAGTAGAGTGCGAGCGCCATGTACAGAAACACAGGCACGTACAGCCTCGGCTGCCATCAATGGCCGTGCCTTATGGAACTGGTCAATGAGGTGTGGACACTTCACAGGGGCAGGTTTTCAGCACCATAGTGCCCGGCCTGTGGGTACGCGAGCTGTCACGCCTGCTCCACACTTGCCTCCAGCACATCTGGGACATCTTGGGTGGCAGTTGCACCGGCAGCTGCCAGCAGAGGATCTTGATGATTTGCCCGAGTGCTTATAGTGGCAGAGCCTTCCTCAGCCCCCACCCCAGTGACAGCAGCTGTATGCCGGGATTCCTACACGTGCCGCTCACTCTCCATACTGAATAAAGCCACGTTCGGGATGTCGTGTTTCCATTTCCCACACCTTGCCTATAGCCATGTGTCCTCCTGCGTTTCTATTATTCTGGGACTTTTTGCCCATGCGGACGGACACATCACACAATGCGGTTATGGCTCCCAGTCAGACACCAGTCTATCCCCGATAGGTGCACAGCGCTTTATAGCTAGGGCCGGCGGCGCAGGACAATGCCGGGCGGCCGACATGAATAATGCAGGGTGCGCTCACACACGAGTCACCGCAATGACCGCCAGTTACCTCGGAAGAGCAATGTGGACTTGGTTCCCTTGGTGACGAGCGCCGCGGTAATGCCGATCACTCACCCGGGGATGGGAGCACCGGCTCCTCCGCCGCTGACTGACGCTGCTGTACGTAGAAGACGCACGTACAAGGTGCTCGCCGCAGCCGGTGTCACCGCCGTGAACACGTACAGCAGCAAGCGACGCCGCGACCACGACTGCAGTAGCCAATCAGCGGCCGGAGGTGCGGCCATGCTCCGCCCCCTGACATCCTTCCTCTTGTGCCATTGAGGACAGAGAGAGCGACGTGGTGATTGGCTGCGGGAAAGTGGCGCGTTGTGGAGGCCTGGTAGTGTGACGTCATGCGGGGCGGGGCTGAGGTTATTAGAGGTCAGAATGGAGCAGGAATGTTATCGGTCCATGTGTAATAATAATCCAGAGCCTGTCATAGCCACAGTCCACGCAGGAGGCTCCACAGCCTCAGTCACATCCACAGTGCACGCAGGAGGCTCCACAGCCTCAGTCACATCCACAGTGCACGCAGGAGGCTCCACAGCCTCAGTCACATCCACAGTGCACGCAGGAGGCTCCACAGCCTCAGTCACATCCACAGTGCACGCAGGAGGCTCCACAGCCTCAGTCACATCCACAGTGCACGCAGGAGGCTCCACAGCCTCAGTCACATCCACAGTGCACGCAGGAGGCTCCACAGCCTCAGTCACATCCACAGTCCACGCAGGAGGCTCCACAGCCTCAGTCACATCCACAGTGCACGCAGGAGGCTCCACAGCCTCAGTCACATCCACAGTGCACGCAGGAGGCTCCACAGCCTCAGTCACATCCACAGTGCACGCAGGAGGCTCCACAGCCGCAGTCACATCCACAGTGCACGCAGGAGGCTCCACAGCCTCAGTCACATCCACAGTGCACGCAGGAGGCTCCACAGCCTCAGTCACATCCACAGTGCACGCAGGAGGCTCCACAGCCGCAGTCACATCCACAGTGCACGCAGGAGGCTCCACAGCCTCAGTCACATCCACAGTGCACGCAGGAGGCTCCACAGCCTCAGTCACATCCACAGTGCACGCAGGAGGCTCCACAGCCTCAGTCACATCCACAGTGCACGCAGGAGGCTCCACAGCCTCAGTCACATCCACAGTGCACGCAGGAGGCTCCACAGCCTCAGTCACATCCACAGTCCACGCAGGAGGCTCCACAGCCGCAGTCACATCCACAGTGCACGCAGGAGGCTCCACAGCCTCAGTCACATCCACAGTGCACGCAGGAGGCTCCACAGCCTCAGTCACATCCACAGTGCACGCAGGAGGCTCCACAGCCTCAGTCACATCCACAGTGCACGCAGGAGGCTCCACAGCCTCAGTCACATCCACAGTGCACGCAGGAGGCTCCACAGCCGCAGTCACATCCACAGTGCACGCAGGAGGCTCCACAGCCTCAGTCACATCCACAGTGCACGCAGGAGGCTCCACAGCCTCAGTCACATCCACAGTCCACGCAGGAGGCTCCACAGCCTCAGTCACATCCACAGTGCACGCAGGAGGCTCCACAGCCTCAGTCACATCCACAGTGCACGCAGGAGGCTCCACAGCCTCAGTCACATCCACAGTCCACGCAGGAGGCTCCACAGCCTCAGTCACATCCACAGTGCACGCAGGAGGCTCCACAGCCTCAGTCACATCCACAGTGCACGCAGGAGGCTCCACAGCCTCAGTCACATCCACAGTGCACGCAGGAGGCTCCACAGCCGCAGTAACATCACAGGGGCACAAACATGGTGCACGTGTACCTCCCCGGGGCTCGGCCGGCTGCCGAGCTGCTCGGATCCGGGCTCGTCGGTGGGTGCTCGAGCTCCTACTGGACCCGGGGGTCACGTCGCTCTGAAGGGATGCTGGCGCTATGTGAGGGGTGGTGTTCGGTGGGGAGGTTCACAGCCGGGGGCCGCGGTTGTTTGGGGGTTAAGTTCGTGACACCACCCACGGTTTGTGGTGAGTGAGTGGGCGCCACCGCTGCCGTTGACTGGGCTCCCGGGGACGGTGTTATGCAGCTTGGTGTTGATCTCCTCCATGGGCAGGGGTTGGTGACCCCTGGGGCCTGATTGGGACATGAAGGAGGTGCAGGCGGGATGGTGCGGTGCGCGGCCCGAGGGCACTGTTGTACTCACTACAGATACACCGGAGTCTCTTTGAAACCAAAAGGATGGTGGTCGCAGGGCCGGATTAAGGTTGGTGGGGGCCCCTGTGCAGAAAATCTGGTGGGGGCCCCATAAACGTTAACATTTTTAGCCATAATAGTAGAGCACGATTACAGTACTACAATACAGATACAGTCCAGGATCACTCACAGCAGTCACTTATACACAGTACAATATAGACACAGTCCAGGATCACTCACAGCAGTCACTTATACACACAGTACAATATAGACACAGTCCAGGATCACTCACAGCTGTCACTTATACACACAGCACAATACAGACACAGTCCAGGATCACTCACAGCTGTCACTTATACACACAGCACAATACAGACACAGTCCAGGATCACTCACAGCTGTCACTTATACACACAGCACAATACAGACACAGTCCAGGATCACTCACAGCTGTCACTTATACACACAGCACAATACAGACACAGTCCAGGATCACTCACAGCTGTCACTTATACACACAGTACAATACAGACACAGTCCAGGATCACTCACAGCTGTCACTTATACACACAGCACAATACAGACACAGTCCAGGATCACTCACAGCTGTCACTTATACACACAGCACAATACAGACACAGTCCAGGATCACTCACAGCCGTCACTTATACACACAGCACAATACAGACACAGTCCAGGATCACTCACAGCTGTCACTTATACACACAGCACAATACAGATACAGTCCAGGATCACTCACAGCCGTCACTTATACACAGAAAGTAGAGTTACTCACATATTTTTAATTGATCCCAATGTTAAGGCAGCCAGGGACGGCTCCAGGTTTTTGTGGTCCCCGGTTGAGTCTCAGTGGGCCCCATCCACACACAGACACGCACATACACATACAGGCATACGTACATATACATATTTGAAGACGAATTCACAAAAATACATTTAAACAGACAAATATATGCACAGTCATATACACTGACATACATCAGACACAGACGCATTACAGGTGTTAATATGGAGAAGTCACCGGCAGCCTCACTCACCTCCCCCGCTTGTTTCCAGCTCCTCCAGGACATGTGGCTGTGTTGCATGATGGCCATCAATAACAGACATGACTGCACACCATGCACACTGACACAGCACTGCTGTATATACATCACAGGAGGGGCTGGGGCCTACAATATATACATTACAGGAGGGGCAGGGGGCATAGACATTACTGGGGGGGGGCATAGACGTTACTGGAGTGGCAAACAGCTCTGGTGGCGTACACATTACTGGGATGGGTGGCTTAGCGCTCTGGGGGACCCATATAGTACACACACACAGCTCTGCTTCACACACACACACACACACACAGCTCTGCTTCACACCACACATCTTTCTTCAGCTCTGCTTCACACACACACAGACAGCTCTGCTTCACACACACACACACACAGCTCTGCTTCACACACACACACAGCTCTGCTTCACACCACACATCTTTCTTCAGCTCTGCTTCACACACACACAGCTCTGCTTCACACACACACAGCTCTGCTTCACACACACACATCTTTCTTCAACTCTGCTTCACACAAGCACACACACACAGCTCTGCTTCACACACACACACACACACAGCTCTGCTTCACACCACACATCTTTCTTCAGCTCTGCTTCACACACACACACACAGCTCTGCTTCACACACACACACACACACACACAGCTCTGCTTCACACCACACATCTTTCTTCAGCTCTGCTTCACACACACACACACACACACACACAGCTCTACTTCACACACACACACACACACAGCTCTGCTTCACACCACACATCTTTCTTCAGCTCTGCTTCACACACACACACACACAGCTCTGCTTCACACACACGGCTCTGCTTCACACACACACACAGCTCTGCTTCACACACACACACACACACACACACAGAGCTCTGCTTCACACCACACATCTTTCTTCAGCTCTGCTAAACACACACACACAGCTCTGCTTCACACACACACGGCTCTGCTTCACACACACACACACACACAGCTCTGTTTCACACACACACACAGCTCTGCTTCTCACACACACAGCTCTGCTTCTCACACACTCACACACACACAGCTCTGCATCACACCACACATCTTTCTTCAGCTCTGCTTCACACACACACACAGCTCTGCTTCACACACACACAGCTCTGCTTCACACCACACATCTTTCTTCAGCTCTGCTTCACACACACACACACACACGGCTCTGCTTCACACACACACACACAGCTCTGCTTCACACACACACACAGCTCTGCTTCACACACACACGGCTCTGCTTCACACATACACACGGCTCTGCTTCACACACACACACAGCTCTGCTTCACACACACACACACAGCTCTGCTTCACACACACACACAGCTCTGCTTCACACACACACAGCTCTGCTTCACACACACACAGCTCTGCTTCACACACACTCACTCACACACACACAGCTCTGCTTCACACACACACAGCTCTGCTTCACACACACACACACACACAGCTCTGCTTCTCACACACTCACTCACACACACACAGCTCTGCATCACACCACACATCTTTCTTCAGCTCTGCCCCTACCTGCTCTGATGTCTTCCTCCTGCTGCTCCGGTATAGGCCGCCATCCTCCTGCTGCTCCGGTATAGGCCGCCATCCTCCTGCTGCTGTTCCGGTGCCGCAGCCATCCTCCTGCTCCGGTTAGTCTCCTCTCCTGGCCGCGCGCGTGGGTCTTCTCCTCCGCGGCCACGCGCGTGGGTCTTCTACGCTGCGTCCTGCTGTGACATCCGCGGCGTCCTGCTGTGACGACCGCAGCATTGGACGCCGCAGCAGAGCAGGGAGCAGGCACACCTCTGACCCCGGAAGTACAGGCGATGGTACTTCCGAGGTCAATCAGCGTCCTGCGCCCGCAGTTTGTTTTTGCGTCTTAGAGACGCAGATACAAATAAATGTAGGTGCTTCCCCCCCCTTGAAAACACAGCTGATTTAGACTGTCTTTACGGAGGGGGATCGGGTGTGAAGAAAAGAAAAAAAATTGCTGACGGGTGGCAAGTATGGCCCTGGTGGTGGGGGCCCCCTTGGAAGCTCTTTTGGTGGGGGCCCCGGGGCTGAAGCCCCGCCTGCCCCGCCTATAATCCGGCCCTGGTGGTCGGTGCCCGCAGCCAGCTGCGCTTTGCCCCTTAGTCAGGTTGGTGGTTTCCTCCTTTCTCCTGCACCTTTTTAGTAGAATGCTGACTTCCTTCGCTTCAGCGACGGGAGTCCGCTCCCCGGCTAGTGGATGTCGGGGAGCCCGTTTGCCCGCAGACGCTGGCCCGTGGGATCTCTTTGCCTGGGCGGTGGCTTTCTATCCCCCTCGTTGGGCTGTTGCCTTCAGTCTGGACTTGGGTGGGAAAGAACCTAAGGTCCAGACCCCAATCAGTGAATTCGACTCGGTCCAGTGGCTTCTGGGCCTCGTACTGGGTCTGAGTACCCCTCCGGTTTCCGTTCGGTTCCCCGGTTCGGTACCGGCGGGCTACTACCCTGTCCCAGTCCCTGACTGTTCCACTGGTTGTCTTCCCGGCTCCTGCAGGTGGCCTCCACCGTCTGCCCCCTGGCCACAGGGTATCCAGGCTCCTACCCAAATCCCTGACAGACGTTACTCCTTTCCAACTACTCTCCTCTCCTAACTGATCTGCGTGTTTTTCCCACCTCAGGCTATCCGAACTCATCAGAGGGCGAGGCCAACCGCTTGGCTCCAACGTCAACACATGAGAGGGGTGACTCAGGGTTTTTAGGTTGGCTACTGATACCTTTTTAGGGGTAGGGTGTTTGTGCAAGGGTCTACCTGACTAGTCCAGGGCGTAACACACGCAGGAGGTTCCACAGCTGCAGTCATATCACAGGGGCACATCCATGGTGCACATGTGCCGCCCCCGTGCCAGCAGCCGGTGCTGCTCTGATTCGGATCTACGGTACGGCTCGAGGGGTTCTCCGGACCCGGGGGTCGCGCGGACACTCCGAATAAAAGGGGACATATTTATACGGGATTGTTTGTAAGATGTCTGTGACGCCACCCACGGTGTGTGGTGAGATGTAGCACCACCGCTGCCGTTGCGGGGCTCCCGGGGGCATTGGGCTGGAAGGTGGATGTTAACCCCTCCGTGGGTAGGGATGTATGTCCCGGGACCCAATGTCTTTGTGTTGAGGATAGTGAGTGCAGGGGCCGGCGCACCCGGCCAGGCCGGGGATGTTACTCACGGTCAAATAAAGCACACGAATCCTGTGGTAAACCAAGGTGTTGGTGGCCGGCTGTGGTAAACCAAGGTGATGGTGGCCGGCTGCGGCAGCCGGCCACCATCTGATCCCACACCTGGGTTGGTAGTGTCGCTGGCGGCGGGGCGCTGCGCTCGCTAACGCTCGGGTCCGGCGCTGCTGCTGCTCGGTGGCTCGAGCGGTGGGCCAGATCCGGGGACTCGAGCGGCGCTCCTCACCCGTGAGTTAAAAGGGGGTGGTTTGTGTGGGGATTTAGGCCGTGACGCCACCCACGGGTTGTGGTGAAGATGGGCACCACCGCTGCTGGTGACGGGGATCCCGGGAGCGATGGTAGGGAGCAGCTGGGATGTTGTTCTCCCCCTCCGTGGATAGGGGTGGGTGGTCCCGAGGCCCGATGGTGTGACGGGGAGGCAGGGTTGCAGGGACAGCGCGGCGCAGTGCCGGATGGCACTGGTGTACTCACTCAGCAAGAGATGCACAAAGTCTCCGGTAAACCAAACGGTTGGATGGACGGGTCCCGCAGCCGGCTGCAGTGTCTCTCCCCGGACAGGTGATGGTGGCTGTCTTTCCCTGCATCTTTGTGTACTGTGTTGACTCCGATGGCTTCCCAACGGTAGTCCGCTCCCCGGTGTATAGGTGCCGGAGGAGCCCGTTTTGCCCGCAGGCACTGGCCCTTGGATCTCTAGCCTGTGGCGGTGGCTGTGTGAGCGGTTGCCTTCAATCGGGACTTGGTTGTTAGGGAACCCCGGGGGTTCCTGTCACATTCGGATTTGGCTATTGACGGCGGCTCCAAGCCTGGTCGGGGTCCGATGGCCCTGCCTGTGTGGTTAGCTTCACTCTGTTCCCCGGTCCGGTATCGGTGGGCCACCGCCCAGCCCCGGTCCTTACGGCTCTGCGGAGTTCCACCAACTCCTGCAGACGGCCACCACCGTCTGCCAACCTTGCTGTCAGTGCCTGGGCTCCTACCCAAACACCTGCAGTTTTTGACCTCTCGCTTTCACCTCCTGAACTGAACTACTGCTTTTCCCGCCTCCAGGCCTGTGAACTCCTCGGCGGGTGGGGCCAACCCCCTGGCTCCGCCCCACCTGGTGTGGACATCAGACCCTGGAGGGAGGCAACAAGGGTTTTTGTCTGACTAATGTAACTGTCTGGGGGTGGGGGGGGGGGGGTTGTGTGTTTTGTCTGTGGCTAGCTGGCTAGTCCAGGGCGCCACAGTAGTCAAAGTCTCTATCCTCTGTACTCAGTGATTTGTAGATAGGACTTCCTGGTTTGAAACACAGGAGTCCGCTCCCGGTCCTTTGGTTGGGAGCTGTGCCCGTCTGACGCTGACCCTTGGGATCTACGGGCCCTGGTGGTTACCCTATCCCTCTCTGTAGGTGGTTGTCTACTTTTCGGGACTTAGGTTGGGACAGGACCTAAAATCCTGCCCTCAATTGGTAAATTAGCTAGGCCGTTGGTGCCGGTCCTGGCTTCAGGGTCCAAGTACCCCCTCTGTGCACACGGGCTCCAACCCTGTCCCGGTCCACCTCGGATCTCCAGCAGCCGTCTTCCCGTCTCCTGCAGACCCTGGCTACCGTCTGATACCTAGCCAAGGTGTCAGGGCTCTGACCCTGGCAACTGCCAGACTTCACTCCTCACTTGAACTCTACCTTCACTGATCTGCTCTGTTTTCCCGCCCCGGGCTCTCCAGACCCCTAGGTGGGCGTTCCCTATCCACCTGGTCCCGCCCACTGGTGTGTCCGTCCTTCCCTGAGGGGGGTGACTAGGGTTTCAGGTCGGCTGATTTAACCCTTCGTGGGATGGCTGTTATGCGGGGGCTTACATGTTCAACTACCTGTTTTTCCAGGGCGCTACACGCACAGGAGGTTCCACAGCTGCAGTCACATCACAGGACACATCCACAGTGCATGCAGGAGGTTCCAAAGCCTTAATCAAATCACAAGACACATCCACAGGAGACTCCACTACCACAGTCACATGACAGGACACATCCACAGTGCACGCAGGAGGCTCCACAGCCGCAGTTGTGGCGCCCCTGAGGCTTCAGTCGCCACAGAGTATTGCACCCAAATTTGGGTGTAATGCTAAACTCGGATCCTGAGGTCAGTCCCGGTTTCATCACATTACACACTCAAATACACACCAGGTTGCCCTGTTCCCACTGGGGACTGGGCTAGGGTAGGGTAATTACGGGGTCACTGACAGAGTAGCATTTACAGGATGCCCTCCAACAGGGGCCCCAGTCCCACTAGCTTAGGACCTGGGAGGGGGGAGGTGCAGCCAGTAGGGGGATTCAGGAGCCAACACAACAGTTAGAGAGTTCTCCAGCAGGAGAGGAAGGGAGCAGATGTGCCTCACGGATGCTCCTGTGGGAAGGAAGAAGAGTTCACACGATTGCCGTGTGGAGAGTGCATCTGCTCCCCTCGGAACCGGCGCCACACCGGGCGGCAGGACCATAGGGAAGATCATACTTCACTTTGGTTTCAAGCTTCCCTGGCCACACAGTGCCAACAGCATAGTGCCAGAGAGGATGCGGGGCCTCGCATCAAGCCAGACCCCATATTGGAACCGCGGCACCTGCACATAGGGACAAGAATACTACTCGTGAAAACCCAGGTCCCCATGTAGCTTCAAGTCAGGGATCCACTGACAGGCGCTATAAGGAGGGAACCCACCGGACACCACACCAGACTGATCTCTAAAGGGATTAGAGTAAAGGCTACTTTACACGCTGCGATATCATTACCAATATAGCTAGCGTGCGTTCCCGCCCCCATCGGTTGTGCGTCACGGGCAAATCGCTGCCCGTGGCGCATAACATCGCTAGGACCCGTCACACATACCTGCCTAGCGACGTCGCTGTGACCGGCGAACCGCCTCCTTTCTAAGGGGGCGGTTCGTTCGACGACACAGCGACGTCACTAAGCGGCCGCCCAATAGAAGCGGAGATGAGCGGGACGTAACATCCTGTCCACCTCCTTCCTTCTTCATTGCGGGCGGCCGCAGGTACGGTGAGGTTCCTCGTTCCTGCGGTGTCACACATAGCGATGTGTGGTGCCGCAGGAACGACGAACAACATCGTACCTGCAGCAGCAATGATATTTGGGAACTAGACAGCGTGTCAACGAGCATCGATATGGTGAGTATTATCGCTCGTTAACGGTCGCTCCTGCATGTCACACGCAACAACGTCGCTAACAAGGCCGGAAGTGCATCTCGAATTCCGTAACCCCCAACGACATCTCGTTAGCGATGTCATTGCGTGTAAAGGGGCCTTTAGACAGCGGGTAACCTCAGTGACAGTTCAGCTGATTGCGCGGCTGTCTTCATTAGCTGCGTGGAGGTGACCGGAGCGGCTGTGTCTGCTGCAGCTCCGGTCACCTCCATGCAGCAGCGCTGGATGCAACGCTGGACCATCCTGGAGTACGCCGGACATGGAGGGCTTTTTGGGGCTGATTAAAGTGGTGAACCAGGGTATATGTGTGTGTTTTTTATTTCTAATAAAGGATTTTTCGGGTGTGTGTGTTTATTTACTGTAACTTACAGATTAATCATGGAGGGTGTCTCATAGACGCCTGACATGATTAATCTAGGATTTATTGGCAGCTATGGGCTGCCAATAACTCCTTATTACCCCGATTTGCCAACGCACCAGGGCAAATCGGGAAGAGCCGGGTACAGTCCCAGAACTGTCGCATCTAATGTATGCGGCAATTCTTGGCGGCTGTTGGCTGATATTGTTAGGCTGGGGGGCTCCCCATAACGTGGAGCTCCCCATCCTGAGAATACCAGCCTTCAGCCGTATGGCTTTATCTGGCTGGTATTAAAATTGGGGGGGACCGCACGCCGTTTTTTTTAATTATTTAATTATTTATTTCACTGCACAGTATAGACACGCCCACCGGCTGCTGTGATTGGGTGCAGTGTGACACCTGTCACTCAGCGTGGGGGCGTGTCTCACTGTAACCAATCATAGGCGCCGGTGGGCGGGGAAAGCAGGGAATACGAGATTGTTTAATGGGCGGCCGGCTTTTTCAAAACAGTAAAAGCCGCCGGACCAGTGTGAATGCCGTGCAGCGCCGGGGATCGGGGAACGGTGATTATATGAGAGAGGGGGATAGACTGACATGGACAGAGAGTGAGGGACAGAGATAGTGACGGACTGACAGAGATTAGTGAATGACAGACATTGTGAGGCGCTTCAGAACGCAGCTTTTCAGCTGCGCTCTGAAGCAGACCTTTTTTAAGCTGCGGTGCAGAGCGCACACCTGCGCACATAGTATCAGATATCAAAATCGTATGAGGGATGTCACACGTTACAATTGACTAGGTTCATACAACAAAACGTCCAATGTATGAGGAATAAACGACGTGTATGCGATCACCGTATTTTCGTTCAATCTTGATTGCACGTAGGTTTCACACGCAAATACGTCACGAACGATGCCGGATGTGCGTCACTTACAACTTGACCCCGACGACGGATTGAAAGATCTATTGAAGCGTGTAAACCAGGCTTTAGTCTTCCTCTCTGTAATTCTCTCGTGGTGCCGTCATGGGTGCTGGAAAAATACGTAATTACTTACCGGTAATGTGTTTTTTCTGAACCCATGACGGCACCCTTACATTCCCTCCCTGCACTTAGGGGTTGCTAGTTTGCTTCCTTTTTTCGCTCCTCTTCACTGGGCGGTTATGGTGGCGGGATATGTTTTAACGATGTTCCTTGTTTCGGAGGTCCTGTCATGCTCGGTAATCAACTGATGCGGGGAGAGGTGCCGCCCCTTTTTATTCTGGAGGTTTCCTGTCCTTGAAGGGCGGATCCCCTCTCTCTCGTGGTGCCGTCATGGGTTCAGAAAAAACACATTACCGGTAAGTAATTACGTATTTTTGCGTCTTGAGCTGACGTTTTTAACGGTACCATTTTGCGCAGCAACATCCTTTTGATCGCCTGTTATCACATGTTGTACAAAATTCGCAGCTATCAAAAAACGTCATTTTGCCACTTGGAATTTTTTTGTCGCTACGCCGTTTACCAATCAGATTAATTGATTTAATATTTTGATAGGTTGGGCGTTTCTGAACGCACCGATACCAAATGTGTGTATGTTTTTTTAACTCTTTAATTTTCAATGTGGCAAATGGGGGGTGATTTGAACTTTTATGGGGTTTTTTTGTTTGTTTTTTTTTTATTTTTTTAAAAAAAATGTTTAACTTTTTTTATTTTACTAAACCCCCTAGGGGACTTTAATGATCAGCAGTCTGATCGCTCTTCCATTTCTCCAGATCACAGCTACACAGCTGAGATCTGCAGAAAAGGAGCTCTCCTATGTGAGAGACACACTATGAAGAAAAAGAAGAAGACGACGAAGACATGGATCGCACATCCCAAAAATACAATGATATAAAGCCGCTAGGCAAAAAATTAAATAGAACATGAGGTTCTTTTGTTACCATTCTGATCAGATTGTATTAAGCCCACTGCCACGTCACAGCAAACCTCTTGAGTGGGTCCCTAACCTGACCTTTTTGTGCGGCACTGTGCACTGACCACCGCTGCAGCGACAAAGCGCCAGCAGGGCGGGCGACCTGGTGCCTCACAGCACCCATGCTGCAAGGCGAAGCCCCCAAGGCTCCAGGCCGCGCCGCCCCACTGACACGACACCACCACAACAGCAGCCACCACACAGCACCAGCACACAGTGAGAGGAGCTGTGCACTCACCTCCCACTGGCTCCCATATGTGGACTGGGAGCAAAAAGAAGGCTGACCCCTCTTGCAGTCTCCTGCTGATTAAAATCACCTGTGCCAAATGGGGAGAGTGCAGATCCAAGCAAAAAAAGAGGGGGATAGAATGTTGTATAACACACTATGAAGAAAAAGACATGGATCGCACATCCCAAAAATACAATGATCTAAAGCCGCTAGGCAAAAAATTAAATATGTGAGAGTGTAAGAGGAAGTGACACATGATCGCTACAGAAGTCATCACATGACCCTGTGCTACCATGACAACCATTGGCTCTGGGCACTCAAAGGACATCCGCGAGCAAAGTGTCCAACCTTGTCACAGCGCCGACAGATTGGCTGCCCATCAGCATCGTAACGATCAGGAAACTGGGGCAGCAGGTTCCTGCCGCGTCGCCGCCAGGGGAGGTCATCAGCACTGGAAGGCAGTTCAATAGTTGCAGGTTGCTGAGTCCGTTGCTTGGATTGCACCGCTTTGATCAAAGTTGCCATGCTTTGAATCAGTTCAAGGACCTGGAGCTGCAGTCGAAACAAGTTGTACAGTTTATCTTTGAAGTCACTCAGGTATGCGATTCTCCTCAGTGGACATGTCCTTGCAGGCACAGGGTGTCCTGCTGGTTTCCGGTAGCAGAGCTCTCTTTTGTGTTCTTTCTGTGCTCCACCCACGAATGCACGCCCCCTAGTTTCAAACTCTACACAAGTAATGGTGACTCTCCTTTTTCAGGGATACAATTAAACACAGTTCTTGAAGGCACACAGTACCTGTTTTTAGCCTAGGCACGTGTCCTCTGGGGAGGATGGTAGTAGCAGCCGAGGTGTTTCTGCTCCCCACAGTTCTTTCAGTAACTTGGTTGCTGCTCCTGAAGCACTGGTCACTGCTGTGATGGGCCCCAGCCGATCCCGAGCAATTCGAGGACACCGCCGGTGTTCCCACTGTGAGTCCTTTCTGGTCTGGGTCCCTCCTATCCCGCTGTAGGTGGAATATGGAACAGTCGCGGGTGTTTCCTGCACTCACCGCAGACCCTGGAATCCTGTGTAGCTGTAGAGAACACGGGCTGACCTGGATGCTCCAAGCCACGGGCCCTTTGGCGCTCCCAGAAGTCTGAGGTAGAATAGGGTGGACCGAGGTCTCCAAGTGCATCTTACCTCAAGCTGTGCCCAGGGCTAACTAACTATGTGTGAAGATGCTCCTTCCCTTTTCCCCAAATGGTGCCTGCCCCCCAGGTGGCTGGCTCAGTGACCGGGAAAGTTCCATGCTTCATGATGGCCAACCCCTTGCCTACCCTAGGCCTTCCCCTCAGTGGGAAGGCACCTAACTGTTTTTGGTGTGTGAGCGATTAACCTCTCCTTACCCGGGATGAGTAGTACATCTTAAAAGAGATGCAGTACCTTGTGACGACTGAAGCCTCAGGGGCGCAACACTTACATTCCAGAGGTTTTCAATAGGGTTCCGGTCTGGAGAATGGGCTGACCATGACAGGGTATTGATGTGGTGGTCCGTCATCCACATATTGATTGACCTAGCTGCATGGCATGACACATTGTCCTGCTGGAAAAACCAGTCCTCAGAGTTGGGGAACATTTGTCTGAACAGAAGGAAGCAACTGTTTTTCCAGGATAACTTTGTATGCAGTTTGATTCATACGTCCTTTGCAAAGTTTAATTCCCAGACTGTATAGGGATACTTCCCTTTTCTGTAGTGATACTTCCATTTTACAGAGGAATGGTAACACCACTGTCAATTTATTGATAAATTTCTTGGAGGAATATTACAGGAACAGCACAATGCATAATTTTAAGGAATGATGCTCCAGAATTGTTATCTTATGTGGAATACAACTATTTACTAAAATAGACATGTCAGGAGAGAATGACAGAACCTATAAAACTTCTAAGACACCCCAGGTTTCTGCTGTAGGAGGATAAAATCTTTTATTTCTCATGTTTCTGTGCTACAGTTAGGTCCAGAAATATGTGGTGGCATGCAGAGCCCAACTCGCGAAAATTGTGTCACTGTCCAAATATTTCTGGACCTAACTGTATATAGAAGACGTCCATTATGTACAGATGCTCGTGGAAAGAAATGGTCAACCTGGCTTCAAACACAGAATAAACTGCCCAAAAGCGTTACACAAAATAGGGTGAGGCTGAGCTACAATAAGAGATACCTCCAAGGGACCAATACACATTTCTTTATTTCATGACTTACAACTGTTTGTCCGTTGCAGTATTACTGTTTATTCTTATTTACCTTGTGGGTGTAAATATTTCAGAATCAATTCAATGGAAACCTCAGACGGCTTTATTTGCAGCGGCACTATTTACCAGTGCTTGATTACGTATTGCACCACTAGCTCTTTGACTTGGCAGGTAAGGCTGTGTTCACATCTACTTTGGAGCCTTTGTTGCAGATTCCATAAAATAAAAAAAATAAAAAATAACAGACTGATAACAGTTCTACAGCTAAATGGGTTCAAAGATGAAAACAGTTGAACTCAACTAATGCTGTGGTGTAAAATCAAATATAATGCTTAAATTTGCTGATTGGCTCTAATTTTGAAGAGCCAGAGAAGGTTGTAAGGTATGACACCTTTTATGCAGTTTATGGAAAAATTGTGTCTTATTATTGCATTGTTAGTAGCTAGTCTATTACACCATCTAGTATCAGTGGTCAGTCTTGCAGCGCTGGAGTCCTGGGTTCAATTCCCACCAAGGACACCATCTGCAAGGAGTTTGTATGTTCTCCCCGTGTTTGCGTGGGTTTCCTCCAGGTTCTTTGGTTTCCTCCCACACTCCAAAGACATACTGATAGGGAATGTAGATTGTGAGCTCCAATGAGAAACAGTGTTGCTAATGTATGTAAAGCGCTGTGGAATTAATAGCGTTCTATAAATGAATAAATAGTATTATTATTATTCTATTGAGCCTTCTATTGAGTTCGTGACGGCGAACGTCCACTTCCTGGAGTGGGAGGGACATTCGACGTCACACGGCCGCCGGCCAATGGAAGCGGAGGGGCGGAGATGAGCGGGACGTAAACATCCCGCCCACCTCCTTCCTTCACATAGCCGGCGGCGGCCGCGTGACGCAGGTGAGCTGCTGTTCATCGTTCCCGGGGTGTCACACGGAGCGGCGTGTGCTATCCCGGAAACGATGAACAACTAAATTAAACGATATTATGGAACCTAGCGAGCAGTACACGACTCACGATTTGTGAGCGATAGTGCGTCGCTAGGAGGTGTCACACAGGCCGGCATCGCCAGCGATGCCGGATGTGCGTCACAAAAACCGTGACCCCGACGATCTATCGCACGATAGATTGTCTGGTGTAAAGCAGCCTTAAGGCTGAGCTCTTAGGTTCCAGGCTACAAAGTGGAATCTCCAGTGGGCGATGTTCGGATTTCTTTGTTCCGCAACCGTGATAAAGATGTTGTCCAATACTTCTTTTTGGAGGGCAATCAACAGTTTAGTAGAAGCTGTGAAGATGTCATAAACCAGAGAAATGTAGGCTCTTCATAGGTAGTCCAAAACAAGCCTAAAAGATGTAGCACAGGTGGCAGTGCCTGGGCAAGGCAAGTATTTTGCACTTAACCAGCGGACAATTAGCACTTCCTTTAACCTCTTACTGACAGAAGGCTGAGAGAGAGAGTGCGCTCCCTCTCCCATCCTATCGATACCTCCGCAACGTCATTATGAGAGCCCGATCATTGCCATGACAACCTGTGGTCATCATGACGACCTTCTAGTCTGCTACACCACACATTTTAGACCATGCCAACAGAATTGTGTAACAGGCTTTTGTCACTGTAATGCATTGCCATGCTGAAGCAGAGGCAGAAAGAAACTCCAGAATATCCCACCACACGGAGGTCCACCAGTACTTCTAGGAGACGAGCAGAATAGTCTATTTTTCACCTGGTATGGGCGGCTAACCTGGAAGAATGACCCCACAATATGACCACTTCCTATAGGATTCTGACATGAAACTCCTTCCATGGGGCACTTGAGACAAATCCACTGGAGTAATGGAAGCCATCTTGGAGGACTTAATAACATGTCAGGGCTCCTCCTTCATAATGAAGACAACAGCATCTGATGAGCAGGCAGGAAACAGGACCAGAAGCAAAGGTGGTACCTCAGAGGACTGAGATGGCTGCACATTGACCAGACAACCGTTGTGGCAATAATGAACCCAACGGAGCACCTCTCCGGATTTCCAGTCAAGAACAAGTTCGTGGGTAAGAAGCCAAGGCAGTCCCAGGAGGAGTGAACAAGACAGGTTGGGAAGCACCAGGAAGGAGATCTTCGTACCCATAATTCTAACTGCTCAGAAACAAAGCGTACAAGTTCACATACAGGTTTTCCATAGATGGACGACACTATCAAGAGGC